>NC_088868.1:17940149-18240149 GCF_032884065.1 Artemia franciscana
GGGATGGCCAAAACACAGACTTGAGTCCAAAATTCGCGATCTATGCACCTGATTCTTCTATCACCGACTTTTTAAAAGTGCGAGTTGATTAATTTTTTCAAGTTGTTAATTTAGAAGAAAAGACGACAAAACATCAATTCCACCTCGACCAATTTTGGCCTGTTTTCTATTTGTTGTAGAAATTTTTTTCCAGTTCGAATGATGCCAAAACCAAGACTGTTTAATGTTGATTGAAGTAACCCCTAAAATTAATTTAGATTGACTTTACTACGTTGTAGGTCTACTAGCCAGTCAAACTTACGGAGTATAGCATCTTTTCATGAGAAGTTCAGCAACTGTTGAGCAGCTTGAATATTAATCTACATGTTATATTCCTCTTAAGTCCCAGATTGCTTACAGCCTATTCTTTCACTTTCACGAGGTTGAATAGAAAATTTATAGTTTTTTTTCAGTCTCCTATTTTGTGTTTGACAACTTGCAGCATTATCTATGGTGTTCTGGGAGCTTAAAGCTTCCTTGCCATGCCTAGCGTTTGGTCCCATTTTAGCCTTAAGGCGGCATCTTCAAGAGTACACAATCCACTTCCTTCAGTGGCACATTCTTATGGCATCTTCAAACTTTTGGTGGTTACATTTTGAAAATCAAGTTTTTAGCTACTGTCTATAAATAATGGTTAACCTATAAACTCTTTAAACTTTTCCCTTTTCTTTTTTTTGTATGCGTAAAATTAAATTTATTGGAATTAGTTCTATTTTTATTTTTGAGCTGGTTTTAAAAAGATGGCGTCATTTTCCAACTGGCTGTAGGAAGGTGGTCTCGTCTTTCTTTAATTTATTTGTTTTTCCAGTGTCTTTAATAGTCGAAAGTGAGTGAAGAGCAGGCAATCTTCCCCCACGCCAATCGTTTCCCCAAACACATGAAATCAAAATTTTGAATTTTCTATTTTGTTCATTGCAGTTGAAAGGTCCAGAAATCACGTCTTTGAGGATGAAAACCCCCCACAGTCCTCATGGCTAGAGTCGCACGTTATAACTGGGATGTATAAAGTTTTAATAGAAAAGAAAAGGTGGTCGTAAATAAACTTTGGAGGGGGCCCATTAGATTGAACATAAGAAGTTCTAATCCCTTTTCGAGAGTCACAGCGATCGGAGGGAGTTATCCCCCCTTGTCGTATTTTCCCTAAATATATCCAATAGAAAGTTAGAGATAGCTATTTGTTCAAGAGTAGTTCAAAGATCACGTAAAAAGCCTTTGGGGTTAACACAATCCCTAGCATTTCGGGGCAAGGGTTGTAAACTATGCCCTAGGGGTATAAGGTTTTTATAGTAGGGGAAGTCGTGTGAACTTTAGAAAGGTCTCATTTGATTAGAAATGTATAGTTCTAGTTCCCCTTTAAGAGTATGAACTTCGGATCAGATGGGGCTCATTTGATTGAAAATTGATAATGCTAGTGCCCTTTTTAAGAGTCAAAAGAGACTTGAGGGCAACCAGTCCCTTCCTAACCCTATTATCCCAAAAGCACATCCAATCAAACTTTTAAGAGATATATTTTCTTCAGCATTGTTGAAAGGTCCAGTAATTACGTATTTGGGGATGTCAACCTCCCTACAGTCCTTAGGGCAAGGGCTATAAGTCAGGTAATTCGTTATTGTTTACAGATAGTGTAGCTATTGAGAAAGGTATGCATATTTTAAATTTACTTTTCAAAAAGACAAAGGGCGTTCAGGTGAGCCTCTGAAAGAATAATGCGGGGAGTGATGAACAAGACCAAAACATGTTATGTGCATACAGATTGGCAAAAGGGCATACCTCCGAAATGACTGAATATGTTCATTTGGAACTTTTAGGAAACGATAAGAGAGATGACCAAAAAGACAATATTTGCGTGCTACCACTATTACTACAATTACCATCATTTTCTCTGCTACCACAAGTACTTATATTGTCAAAAGAACGTATTTCAAGGATTGATTTTGGCGTTAAGTTAGAGATTTCAGAGAATACTTAAAGGGGAATATCATCTCACCAAAAGGTTGCTGCGGAGAATGTTGATCTATCAAGAAGAAAATATTTGTGTCCTAATGATACTGCTTCTACTCATACTACTACTACTACTGCCTCTGGTATTAATACTCCTACTACTACTGCCACTAAAGCTAACTGTACCACTATTAATTCTAATGCTACTACTAGTGCTGTTTCTATTATACCTAAGGGTATTAAGATAAAAGTTTGGGATATATTGAAACTGTACGGAACTAAATCGAAACACATTGTGTCTGCACAGGTTGTCATGGGGCCGTATCAGAAAAATGATTTAGGAATGGTTTGTGGTATTAAGTTGAAACTTTCAGTGTGTGCTGAAGGGAATCCCGAAAAAATTATAGGTGCTATGTGCTTTTTGCCACTAATGCTACCACAACTATTGCTACTACGCAAGCTAAGAATATTAAGGTGAAGCTTTTAAGGACAATTTAGGCGGACGTAGAACTAAATCGAAACAAACTAAGAGTATGTGGATTTTTAAAAAGGTGACCAAGCAAAATCCCAAGAAGTGCTGAAATTATTAAGTAATACCTTTAAGGGTAAGTTGTGGTTGATTTTTAACTTGCCAAAAGACACTATGTGCACATTATTAATGCTACCAATATACAGTTACTATAATTAATGACGCTTAGGGTGTTAATAATGACGAAGACCACGCTGCCTTTCCATAATACAACAACAAAAGAGAGAATAATGAGGACTTTTTTCCCAAGACAGTGAACCAACAAAACCTATTTTAAAACCTATTTTAAAGGCTATTTTAAAGTAAAAAATGGATTTTTAACTGAGAACTTTTATTGTAAGTGTTTTATTGTTTTTTATCTTTTCTTTGCTGAAGACGGCCCTTAGATATAGGGCCGAAATATTCAAATAGGTTTTGTTGGTTCACTGTCTTGGGAAAAAAGTCCTCATTATTCTCTCTTTTGAGGGTGTTCGGATGAAATTCCTAGGGAATGTTGGGGGGGGGGAGTCAATTAAACGAAAAAATGTCGAGGCACAGGTTTTCAAAAGAGCTAATAAAGAAAATCATAAGCAGTACCCTCTTTAGTGGCTAGAAATATCCATGAAATCTCTGAAGATGCTAATTCGATTCAAAATTAAAATTTCTAGTGCTTTTCTTAAGGATAACAAACAGTCCTCCTCCTAAGGACTGGACAAACACAAACTCCTCCTAAGGAGGACAAACAGTCCTCCTCCTAAGCTCATTTATTTTCCGAACAAATCCAATCAAAATTTTGAGACAGCTATTTTGTTCAGCATAGTAGAACTGTCAAGCAACTATGCATCTAGGGGCATTATGTATGTCAACCCCCCACAATTACGCAGTTGGCCCATTATCCTCTAACACTAAATGTTGAGTTTAAACTAAATCAAAAGGCATTTTGTGTATGGCTGCCAATAAGATACCTCAGCAATATATCAAGAACAACCGGGAGTATTTAGTTGAAACTTTCGGGGTTATTACTATTACTATTTGTACTTTTACAATTAAAATAAATTAAAAGAGCGTAATTGTACCTAATTTCTCAAAGAGCAATCTTTTGGGAGCGATATAAAGTTTTATTTTTCTGGTCAACTTGAGGAGGTAGAAATTAATTACATAATGCTATTTGTGTCAGGATAAAAATTGTTGAAGAAATTTCTTTAAGATGCAAATAGCGAGCCAAACTATAGATTGTTATGGAGAAAAACGAAAAAATATAAAGTATTATTTTTATTCCATGAAAAAGACTATGCTAATAAAAAACTCAAAACAAGTTTTTCAAAGAAAATTAAAGAGCTCCATTAAGCCAAAAATTAGCAGAAATAAAGTTAAATAATCTTCCAATTCAAAAACTACAACAAATCACCGTCAATAAATAAATGAAACTAAAAATGAACACAAATTACAACAAATAACCTAGTCAAACTCAAAAGGAGCAAAAATTAACATGAGTAGGGCTGACAACCCTTTGCCTCCTCAAGAACATATTTTGTACTTAACTTAAAATGAAATACATTTCAATGTTTTAACTTTTTTAATTTAAGAATTACAAAACTATTAAAATTTTAAGGGATAAAAATTAGTAGATGTATATTAAACAGGCAATCTTCGGTCATTTGTTTTTCAGTAAAGTGCAAATTGTATATCATTTATTTGTTGATGGTGATTTGTGTTAGTTTCTAACATTTTGTGGTAAAGAACAGTAAGTAAAGAGTGACACGGCTCAATGGTAACTGGAAATCTAAAATACAGAATTTTGATAGCAATAGATATATCAAAGGATTTGGCTTATTATGCTGATTCCCAATACATACAATTCACTAAGTTTATTGCACCTCGAAAACTACAAATCTGACAAAAATTTGCCTGATATTTGAAAAAAGGGGAAACATCCCCTAAAAGTCATGGGACATTAAAAACCACGCAATCAGATTCGGTGTATCCGAGAACCCCATTATAGAAGTTTCAAAATCGCATTTGCGAAAATGTGAAATTCTCTATTTTTTGTCAGAAGAAAGATCACCAGAAGATATTTTTGGGGGAATGTCTTCCCATGGGCGATTGCATCGAAACAATAGTCCTAGAATGTCGGGAAAGGGCTCATTCGAAGGGAAATTAAAGATTCTAGTGCCTTTTTTAGTAACCAATAAAATGGCACGGCAACTAGCTCCCTCTCACCTCCCTTTTTTCCTCAATGTTGTTCAATCAAAAATTTTGAGATAGCCATTTTGTTCAGCATAGTTGCAAAGCTCAGTAACTATGTCCTTAGGGATAATATGACCAACCACAGCCCCTGGGGAAGGGTATGTAAGTCATAAAATTTTTACTTTGTTCACATATAGTATTTGTAATTGGGAAGCATACAGACATTTTTTTGGACGGGAGTTGAATTTTTCGCGGGGAATTTTCTGCTTGGATAATTCTCCTTGGGAAGGAAATTTCCTGGAGGTGAATACTCCAGGGGAAACTTTCACTAGGACGATTTGATAGAACTCCTATGCTAAATTCTTTTTATATGTCTTGCTTCCTCTTTGCCTACTCAATTTTGCATTTGGATATGTTTCAGGGGAATCATGCAGGGGCTATTTCCTGTGGGTTTGCATTTTCGGAAAATACGTCTACGGAAGAGGGGATTCCCTGAAAGATCGGGCAAACGATCAGAAATAAAAGTCTTTTTCCAATGAAAGTATGCTAAGCAGAATTTTTCAGACTAAATCGTCCGTGAGAAGTTTTACGAGGGAGGGGATATTCAGCGAGGATGGTATTATCCGGAAAGCCTTTTAAGGGGGAGGGGTGTATTTTAAGCTGAAGGAAATTTCCACAGAGTAGTTTCCCGTAAAAGGAGTACATTTTACACGGAGGTTGAGCCAAATTACTGACATTATTTGAAAATCGTTCCGAAAAAACAGGTTTTTTTTTAACTGAAAGTAAGGATTTATACTAAAATTCAAAACGAACAAAAATATTCCGCATACAAAGGGATAGCCCACCTCCTAAATACCTTGCTCTTTATACTAAAGTTTGACTGTCTGTCCCAATTTTTAAGATAGGCTCCTGAAACACAAAGGCCGTCTAACTAAAACAGAAAGTTTTTAGAAGTGCTAAGGGCTTTAGCGTAAAAACAAGGTGTTTAGGGGGGGGGGCCCCTTCAAATACAGAATAATTTCTGTTCGTTTTTGCGGTTCAATATAGCTTCTTACTTTCAACCAAATAAACTCTATTTTTTTATTTAATACGCCTAGAAGATCATTTTACTTAATTTCTTCTCATTTTGGCTTAATGAAGCTCTTTACTTTTCTTTGAAAAGCTTGTTGCGTGGAATTTTTTTTTTTAGATTAATCAAAATAAATAGTGGAAACTAATGGAAGGCCATCGGTTTCTGTTGGTACAAAAAGTAAGGTAATTTGAACAGCAAAATCACACAAATTAGTTGGTAATAATGGTCGCCAGTCAGTGAAATCCATTGGTTCTTCAACTTTCCAAAAATTTCGAAAAGTGACAACCCTGATTGCAAGATCTAGAGGCATATAATAAAATGTCTCTCTCGGATCATTGATCGAAACCTTTTTTTTATTACGTGCAATATTATATAATCGGCTACATAATGTCTATCTTACTTTTAGGCAAGACACTTATTCAGTAGTATCCGAGGTGCTTCCATTGGATGTAAATAACTCCCTTGACGGTTCCTTGGCTGGGGATATGAAGCTTCAAGACCTGATCATGACTAATGAAGATGCAAATGAAAGAGCTGAATGCACTGAACCGCTGCCTGACTCAGGAACAAGCATGGATGAAAAGTTATCAAAAGTCAGAGAAATATTGATGAAAAACTACAATAGGTTTCCAGATGGTAAAGAAAGAGACAAGATAATAGCGTTGCCGAAAGGTATGTTGTTATTTCTTATCGGGAATAGGCTATATCTAAATTTCAATTTTGTAAGAGGAGTGCTCAAACTATCGTGGTTTTCAAAGTTCTATTGCAGTAGCCACAAAGGGGAAGAAAGAGGAGGGCATAAGTTGACTCAGAAGATCACCATGAAAATTTGAACAATGGTCGCCTAAAGTATAGTTGTGTGTTTTTTGTCTGCCTGTCCCCTTAAAGGAAAGTCTTCTGCATCTCTCTTGCAAAGTAACACCTTACCAAAAGGTATGTCAAGCTAAGTTAAAGGTTTTTAAATTTCTATTGCCACATATAGAGAGGGGCTCTATAATACTGATCAAACGATCTTCTTGGAAAAATTGAAGAATTATTGGAAAAATTTTCTCTTCTCTTTTCTCATCTTTTCATATCCTGAGTCTCCTCCGGCTCTTATTGGTCTGAACCCTGTGGAGTTACGTCCTTAGAAAGTATTAAATAAAAAAACAAAAACAAATTTTTTTCAAGTGAAAGTAAGGAGCAGCATTAAAACTTAAAACAAACAGAAATTATTACGTATATGAAGGGGCTACCCCCTCTTTACGACTTAGCTCTTTACAGTAAAGTTTTGTTTTTATAAAAGCATCTTATTGTTGTATTTAAACGACCCTTGGGTTTTAGGAGTCATTCTTAAGGAATTGGGACACAATTCAAATTTTAACGTAAATAGCGAGGTGTTGACAAGGGGGTAGACCCCTTCATATATGTAATAATTTCTCTTAATTTTAAGTTTTTATGTTGCTCCTTACTTTCAGTTGAAAAAACTTGTTTTTTATTTAATTTCTGATTGCTTTTTATTAAATAATGCCTGGAAATCTGGCTCCACCTTCACAAAGTAACCCCTTCCCCTTTGGAAATGTCCTCTGGACATTTCCTGGTGAAAAATCTACCATGGACAATTACTCTTAACCACTCCGCGCCTAAGAGTGAGACATAAAAGAGAATGCAAGATGTATAAAAAGAATTTTGTAAAAGAATTCTGACAAATTCCCCACCCGAAAATGTATGCATACATCCCACTAACAGATACTATGCGTGAACAATGGGCAAATTTCATAGCTTATAGACCTTTCCCCTGGGGCTGTGAGGGGATCATGTTATACCCAAGGGCATAGCTATTGAGCCTTCCAAATAAGATGGAACTAAATGCTTATATCCAAATTTTGATCAAACGATACTGGGAAAAAAGGGGACGGGGGAGGGGGCCTGGCTGCTCTGCGATTTTTTGGTCACTTAAAAAGGACACTAGAACTTTTAATTTCCGTTCGAATCGAGCCTTCTTTCAATATTCTATGACAACTAGGTCCATATGGTCACTCCTGGGAAAAAAAAAAAAAAAAATAAATAAATACGCATCCCTGATCTTTCTTCTGGCAAAAAATAATACAAAATTCCACATTTTTGCAGACAGGAGCTTGAAACCTTTACGATAGGACTCTCTGATGCGCTGAATCTGATGGTGTGATTTTCATCAGTATCACTTGACTCTTAAAGGGCATATTCTCCTATTTTAGAAAATCAGGAATATTTTCTCAGGCTCATGACTTTTGATGGGCTAGGCTATATATAAAAAAATTATGGATTTGAAATCAGCATAAAAGGCCAATTCTCTTGATAAATCTATTGATGTCGAAATTACCTTTTTTAGAGTTTTGGTTACTATTCAGCCAAGTCACTCATTACTTACAGTTCGTACCACGGACTGTTTGATATGCTTAAAAACAGATTATGTGGCATTCACAAATTGGGGGGAGGGATTGGTTCAGCCTACTCCTCAAACCCACGACTTGCTAACTCACTGCATATCACCTCGTATCAAAGGCAGTGCGATACCGCTACCTAAGTAAAGAAGGATGTGATTTGCCACAATGTATATTTATTTATTTGTTTCAGACCAGGACACATAGAAGGAGTTGTCTTAGAAACATCGGAATGGGATCATCGATTGGAAATCGGAAGGTCTAGTTCTCTTTCTAAGAGTCAAAAGCAATTAGAGGGTAGCCTACCACCCCCCCCACGCCCATCGTTTCTTCAAACAATCCAATAAAAATTTGGAAGTAGTCAGTTTAGTTCAACATAGTTAAAAGCTTCAGTAATTATGTCTTTGGGGTTGGCAACCCCGTCCCCCTCAGTCTCGTGGGAAAAGACTATAAATTATACTAGTTGCTAATTATTCACATTAGAATTTTTATGGAAGGGATTGTAGTAAAAACTTCAGTAGGACGTTCATTTGATTGGAAATCATAAGTCCTAGTGTCCTTTTTAAGAATCAAAAACGGACGGAAGGCAAATACCCCCCCCCCCAACATTCTATTTTCTCAAATGCATCTAATAAAAATCTTGAGATTGGAATTTGTTCAAAATAGGCAAAAATCATATAACAAGGCCTTTGGGTTGAAGCAAACTCCAAGAGTCTAGGGGCAAGGGCTGTGAGTAATGCCCCGGGGATATGTAAGTTTTTTTGGAAGGGCTGGTTTTGAAGTTCTAGTCTCCTTTTTAAAAGTCAAAAGTCATTGGAGGGTAACCAGCCCCCCTCACGTTCCTCATATCCCAAACTATCTAGTTAACATCTCGATACAGCTATTTCGTTCAACATTAAAGTTAAAAGGTTCCAGTAATTATGCCTACAGTATCCAGCTCCCTACAGCCGTCAGGGCAAAGGCCACTAGGCGACTCGTTCATTGCTTGCATATGGTATATGTTATTTAGAAAGGTGGGCATGCTTGACCAAACAGACGAAGGGCATCCAGGCGAGCCTTTCAGAGGGTTGAGGAGAGTGTTGAACTAAATCAATAAACTTTGTGTGCATACGGGTTTTCAAAAGAGCGGAACTCAGAAATGACTAAGTATAATAATTTTGAAATTTTACGAAATGATGAGCTAGATGATCAATTAAACGGAAAGACAATGTTTGCACACTACTACTGCTATTGCTACTACAACTACTTCTACTACCACCACTATTGTCGCTAAAACCATCTCTTCTCTCTTCTGTAGCTAGTAATACCAACGCTGAAGATATTGAAATAAACATCTCATGATACGTTGAGGGTAAAATTGAACTAAATCAAAACATACTGTGCGCATGCAAATTGTTGTTATGGGTGTATCAGCAATGTTTTGGGAACGGCTTACCGTATTAAGAGGAAACGTCTGAGGCATCATGAGTGGGATGTTCAACTGACCGAAAGGCATTATGTACCTGCTACTACTGCTATTAATACTGCTGCCGCTATTGTTACTACTAATACTAACCCAATACTAATATTGCTACTACAATTCCTACTACTATCACTACTGTACAATTAAGGCAACGCGTATGAAGGTGAAAATTTAACAGAATATTAAGGAAGGATTTGAACTATATCAAAACGCACCATGTGCAGGCGAATTGTCAAAAGGGCATATTTACAGAATTGATTTGGGTGTTAAGTTGGAACTTTCAGAGAATCATGAGGGGATGTTCAGGGATGTTCAACTGACCAAAAGGCTAAATGTACACTACTACTGTTCTTAATACTGTTCCTACTACTGTTAATGCTACTACTAATGCAATACTACTGCTGCTACTACTTCTCCTACTACATATTGTGGCATTAGTAATATTAAGACTAAGTCTATGAAGTTGAAATTTTGAGAGAATGCTTAGGGCAAATTTGAACTAAATCAAAAGACACTATGTCCGTTCAGATTGTCTAAAGGGCGTTGATTTGGGTATTATGTTGGACCTTTCAGAGAATACTTAAAGGGGAAGTTCAATTACCCAAAACACAATATGTAGACGCTGCTACTAATACTACTATCACTGTTACATTTACTAGTTTTACTAATGCTATTGCTATTACTCCAACTAAAACTTCTATTGCAACTACTTGCAAGGCTAAAAGAGTTATAATCGAAACTTCAGGAAGTATATGAATTTACGGGCTATTAAAATGATTTATCGGCAATGTCATAGCAATGGTTAATTGTATTAAGTTGAAACTTCTATGACTTGATAAGAGAGTTGCTCAAATAACCAAAAGGCAATATGTTAATGCTACTGCTGCTACTTGCACTAGTCCTATTGCTCTTTATGCTACCACTAGTACTACTAATGCTAGTACTCATACTGTGACGGCTATCACGACTATGCCTAAGGATAGGAAGGTGAAATTTTCAGGGAAACTTTAAGGGAGAAGGTGAACTGAATCGTAACATACCGTATGTCTGCAGGTTGTCAAATAGGGTTATAATAGCTAGTTATATCATTGAAACTTTTAAAGAAGCTAATTCTATTGGAAATTATAATTAATCAAGTTAATGAAAATGACGCTATCAGATTCAGCGTATTACAGAACTCTATGGTAGAGGTGTCAAGCTCCTATCTCTAAAAATTTGGAATCTTTTTTTTTTTTGCCATCACGGATGCGTGTTTACTTCATTTTTGTTTTTCTTGTTTGCTTTTCCCAGGCGTAACCATATCGACTCAGCGGTCCTAAAATATTTGGAGAGGATCATTTGAATGGAAATTAAAAGTGCTAGTGCCTGTTTTAGGCGACCGATAAGATTGGAGGGCAAGTAGGCCCCCAACAGCGCCTTTTTTCTCAATACCGTCAGATCAAAATTTTGAGGAAGCCATTTTGTTCAACACAGTTGAAACACCGACCAACTATGCCTTTGGATATATCATGACCCCCCCCCCAAAGCCTCTGGGAAAAGGTATTGAAGTTATATAAGTTCCCAATTGCTTACATATAGTATTTGTTATTGGGATGTATGCATACATTTTTATTTGGAAGTGGTTCGAATTTTCTGCTTGGGTGATTTTTCAGAGGGAAAATTTTCCTTTGAAAGGGAATTTTCCAAGAGGTGAGTTTTTCAGGGAAAATTTTCCACTGGGGGAATTTGTGAGAATTCCTAATCGAAGTTCTTATGTCTTGCTTTCTCTTTGTCGACTCAATTTTCCCCGTGGAGATGATAAGGGCCAGAGTCTGGGGTAAATTTTTACCAGGATTGATTTGTCTAGATAATATATCCGTGTGAATGAGGGATTTTTTGGTGGAGATGGAGCCAGATTTCCTGATGTTATTTAAAAAAATAATCAGGGATTACATAAAAAAAGTTTTTTCAGCTGAAAGTAAGGAGCAACATTAAAACAAAATGAGCAGAAATTATTCCGTATATGAGGGGGGTTACTTCTCCTCAACATCTCGCTCCTTACGCTAAAGCATTTATTCTATGTCCTATTCTTTAGGAACGACTCCTGAAACACAAGGTTTGTTTAATTTTAACAATAAGAAGCAATGTTTAAAAGTACTAAAAAGCTTTTGCGTAAAGAGGTAGGTGTTGAGGAGGAGCAGCTCCCCATCAAACACGTACTAATTTCTGTTCATTCTGAGTTTTAACGCTGCTTCTTACTTTCAGTTGAAAAGACTTGTTTTTTTTATTTAATATCATTGAGAGGTCATTATCGTTGCTTAAAAAACATTTGTTTCTCCTATGATTATTCCTGTTTGATATTTTATTTCTACTTCTCAACCCAATTGTGTCAAAATAGATTCAAACTAGCCTGGTCTTTGAAGGAGGAGAGGGAGGAAATATAAAAAATTAAAATTGTATGATGTTATTTAAGATTTTAAAGAATCAGCCCATCTAACCCGTCCAGTGGGCTGTTATGTGTAAACAAGTCTGTGTATTTATTAAATGATATAATAAAAATTTTCATTTCTTTATTAAATTTTTGCTTTTCACTGGTCACTTAAGGTCTTATCATCTCCAATTTTTAACTCTATTACAACCTACTCGCTCTATTAACTTTATCATTTGGCAAAAGAATCAAACGATCATTAGAATCTTTCGATAATTGGATTGGAATTAATTGGATAGTTTTCTTGATCGTGAGATAATAAATACCAATGGTAGCCCGTTGAGACAAATGTACCTCCTTTACTTGGACGTTTGAAATTTATGAATTTCTATCTTGCTCTGAAAGCGTAACATATAAAATAATCAACTACACAGAAATTAGATTTAATTATTCATTTTGTTGGATAACTAAAGGTGATCTGTAAAGACCTTCTTTAAAAGCGAGTTGCTATGACAACTCCCTTTTTGTTATTCTTTGTTTCTTTGCCATCTTCCTCTTTCTTTTTTATAGGCAACTAAACGACAGGCTATTGGAAAAGCAAAGTTTAGTTTATTTTCTACTATAAGATTAATTTGCAGGATATTTATTCTATTTACAAAATAGTTGGCTATAAATCTACCTAATTCTGAGGGATTTGTAGAATTATCTGTTGGAAATTTACCAGTTTTCACTTAAATTTATTACTATACCTATATATTTATAAATTTACATGTTTCTATATTTACTTCGCAAATTTATCAGTCCTAGTTTCTTGCAAACTAGATGAGCGTGGGAGGGGACCTAGGTGCCCTCCAATTTTTTTGGTCACTTGACCAAAAGGCACTGGAACTTTTAATTTCCGTTAGAATGAGCCCTCCTCCGATATTATAGGACGACTGGGTCGATACGATCACCCCTGGGAAAAAAACAACAAAAAACAAATAAATACGCATCCGTGATTTGTCCTTGGGGAAAAAAAAAAACAAACAATCAAATAAACACGCCCCGTCATCTGTCTCCTGGCAAAAAATGCGAAATTCCACATTTTTGTAGATAGGAGCTTGAAACTTCTACAATAAGGTTCTCTGATACGCTGAATCTGATGGTGGTATGATTTTCGTTAAGATTGTATGACTTTTAGGGGGTGTTTTCCCCTATTTTCTAAAACGAGGCAAATTTTCTCAGGCTCGTAACTTTTGATAGGTCAGACTAATCTTGATGAAAGTTATATATTTGAAATTAGCATTAAAATGCGATTTTTTTTATGTAGCTATTGGTATCAAAATTCCATTTTTTAGAGTTTTGGTTACTATTGAGCCGGGTCGCTCCTTGCTACAGTTCGTTACCACGAACTGTTTGATATTGCTAAGATGTTTTATTGGCAGCCAGCATACACGAGTGCCTTTTGTTTAGTTTTAAAGCAACACTTTGTTTTGAAGCATAATGGGCAAATTGCACAACTCTGGGAGGTTGACATACCCCAATAGCCCTAAAGACATAGTTGCTTAACCGTTCAACTATGCTAAACAAAATAAACGTCTCAAAATTTTGATTGAATGTCTTTAGGAAATTAAAGGGCTAGGGAAGAGTGCTCCTTGACCTCCAATCACCTTTGACTTTTAAAAAGGGCCTTGGAACTTTTGATTTCGAATATAATTACCTCTTTCAAAAGTTTTTGGCTATGATAAGGTGGCATTGCCTATCAAGAAGTGTGACTGTGTTTCACCTGAATAAGGTTTTCATCATTTCTTGGTGCAACTTTCGTTTGTATCCGCCCCCATTTTTGACAGTTTCAAGCTCTTCGGGAAATTACCGTAAATTTGTTTTTGAAATTAACTTCAAGCTATTAATATTAACCAAAATAATAGTTATATATTCTGAATCGCATTCATTTATAACTTTTTTCACTAGATATTTGTTACATACAACTATCATTTAAATAGGGATAAGTCGTCTTATTAGGCAGTAAATACAATGATAAAACTATAGATATCTCGGTCACATAATTAGGGATGACGGTCACTGTGTACGTGACCAAGATATCCAGATTTTTTAATAATTATTTTCACTGTCTAATTAAAGGACTTATCCCAATTGAATTGTTATTTGTACGTCATGGAAAGACACTGTGGTCTTTGAAAATAGCTAGGTATTTGTTTTCAATATGCAGTTTTAAACTTTCGGTTATTATGGGCTATAGTTCACTCTTTACATATTTTTATAATGATAAAGCAAAATTTATAAAATTGCTCAAGTGTCCCTGTTCAGTAAAAACAGTCCATGGCGAGAAACTTGATTAAAGAAAACATAACTTCGAAAATTAAACTTTATTCATTGACAAGTGGCGAAATAATCTATATATATAAAAATAAGTTGTCTGTCTGTGGATCTGTCAGGTGACGTCATGTTTCTGTGTCGACAGACGTCATGTTTTCGACTGACGAAATTACAGACCGGGACATCGGGACACTAATGACGACCGGGACACCGGCACATAGGGAATATAAATTACGACCGGGATACAAGGAATGTTCGATTAGCAATCACCATCAACAAAGCACCGGGACACAAATGACGACCGGGACACAGGGAGTATAAATGACGACCAGGACATAAGTAAAAAAAATTAAAAACTAAAAAAAGGTAAAAACTACAAAAAAACTAAAAAGAAAAAAAAACTAAAAACTAATAAAAAACTAAAAAAGCTAAAAAGCTAAAAAAAACTAAAAAAGAAAATAAAATGAAAAAGGAAAAAAATGAAAAATAAAGGAGAAAAACAAAACTAAAAAAAAGAAAAAAAACTAAAAAAAGGTAAAAAACTAAAACCTAAAAAAAGACCAATTCAAAAACGAATGTATATACAGACCGAGACACAAATGACGACCGGGACACCGAGACATGACGACTGGGACACAGGGACACTAACTACAACAGGGACGCCGGGGGGCTCAGGGGGATATATAAATGACGATGGCGACACAGGGAATCGTCGATTAGCAATCACCATCAATAAAGCTCAAGGGCAATCATTAGAATCATGAGGTATAGATCTGAATACGGATTGTTTTCCCATGGACCATTATATGTTGCATGTTCAAGAGTTGTTAAACCTGACATTCTATTTATATGCACAGACAATGGGACAGCAAAGAATGTTGTATATTCGCAAGTTTTACGTAGTTAAAAATATATATATATATATATATATATATATATATATATATATATATATATATATATATATATATATATATATATATATATATATATATATATATATATATATATATATATATATATATATATATATATATATATATATATATATATATATATATATATATATATCTATATTCACAGGTGGGACATAGGGACACAACTACAATGGCGCGTAACTAATATGGCGCGTAACGACTTACGCGCGCGTGGGGGCTTGGGGGGGCGCGAAGCGCCCCCACCAACTAGGTGTTGGGATGGCGCGAAGCGCCACCCCAACAGCTAGTATTCAATAAAATGTTTGGTTAAATGTGTCAAAATCTAAAAACAAGCAACATTTAAACGAGGTTGTATTAGATTACCAAATAGTTATAGCCTATTTGTTGCACTTAAAAAAACCTCCAGTTTAGCAATAGTAAAACCTTAGTGCAAAGAGTAGAGAGGAGGGGCTAGCAATGTGGTGATTCCCCTCAGAATTAAAACAATTTCTTTTGGTAATAAAGTCACTATTTACTTTCATTTGAAAAACTTTTTTTCAAGTTTATTATGGTTCATCGTCTGAAATTGAGTGCTAATAGGTCAAAGCTTAATTTTTTTTTGGCAAATCTAAAAATATGGTGTGAAGTTTTCTGGAGCTCATTAACCAAAATTTGCTCGGAATCGGTATTATTCAGTGTATCGACTTTTATGGATATATCGATAAATCGGGATTTTATCATCAAATTTTCAAAAAGTCGCGGTATTTCGCGATAAGTCGGTAGGTATGGAAACACTGTATCCGTTATCAACAATTTACAGGCTAATTAACTTCAAACGCATGTCTACGGATGCTGGAGTAAGAGATGAATGTTTGACTCGTGAATGCATAGAACAATCATTCCAGGTCTGGGAGGCCCTGTGAAAACAAGTGATTTATGAGCCACATCGTTGAGACTAGTTTGTAAACAAAAAGTTTCGTTAAATTTTGGATTGGTATGTTTCTAATGTAAGGAATTGCCAAGCCGCCAATTTTTGTATGAAATGGTGGTTATTACTTGAGATACTTTTTTCATAAATGGCACAAAGAAAGATGTTTAAGAAGTGTAAAAGTGCAACTTTTCAACTTGATGGAGCTACTTATAAAATAGGTGAGATTGCGTGTTTGAACTACCAGAAAAGTGTTGTAAAAGTTATTTGAGACCACATAGGCTAGACTTAAATAGCGACGAAGACTCCACTGTGTTTCCATATCAAACAAACACAATACAGAAAATTTTCCAAGAGAGTAGAATTGAATTCAATGGATATTTCAGCCCTATGCCCAAGGGCCGTCTTCAGTACAACACCAGAAGAAAATATATATATATATATATATATATATATATATATATATATATATATATATATATATATATATATATATATATATATATAAGCTTACATTAAAATGGGGAAGTTAAAACTAATGTTTTTGGAAAACTCTTTATAAACAGCCCTAGCATCCTTACTTCAACGAAGTTCAACCAGCATTTCGACTAGGACTGGTTGAACTTCTTTGAAGTAGGGAAGCTAGGGCTGTTTTCGAAAAGTTTTTTAAAAACATTTTTATTTTAGTTTTCACATTTTAATAAACTTTATATATATATATATATATATATATATATATATATATATATATATATATATATATATATATATATATATATATATATATATATATATATATATATATATTCCTTAGCAACTTTTAGAAAAGTGTTGTCTCGACTATTCGTAATTATTTTTGTATTATATATTATTTGAAGCAATTCATTAATTTTTAGTTTTTGTCTTAGTCAAGCTGGTGAAAAAAGCTATTCTCGCAAAAGGTCTCAAAACTTTATTTTTGTGTTCAAAAATGGGTTACATATGTAAGGTTACGGAATCAGAATACTTAGTACTCCCTAACGTTTTGTTTACTTGTCAAAGTTGTGGCATGCAGCTTTTCTTCTCTTCAGCAGTTTTAACGTACCAACTAAAGTTAAAAATTTTGCTGGCTTTTTATAGCTGAAATGAAGATCTATTCACTTACTGAAACAGAATTTTGAAATTTTGTTTACAAGGCTTTTTAGGTTAAAAACATATAAGAAATTGGGAAAAAATCTTTGGAAAAAGCATAATTTTCTGATTTTTTTTATGTAACTTAAATCCTCCTCTCTAATAAAATCTAGATAATATCTCAATTTCGACTTCGTGAATGGATAGATCTGAGACCAATGAATCCAAATATGTTAGTAGATTATTCTTTTGATGCGAGTTACAGATACACGCTTTTCACAACATCGCGCGTTTCAGAGGGAAACCTTATAAAATGAAAATAGAGGAAACAAAACGTCATTTGGGTGCTTTTTCCTGTCTTTCCATCGCTACCAAATTATTCTGGTGACCACAAATCAGGGTTGGGAATACCGAGCATGTCTTAAAACTTGCCAAATAATTGCATTCCCATCCCCACATCTAATCAGCATTCATGCGTATCAATTGTGTATGTATATGTGGAAATGATTGCGGGGAAAACTAGAAGAAGAACAACAGCGTGCAAATTGTATAAGACTACAGTTTACGGGATCGTATTAATATTTTTACACCCCATAACTGCACACGTGCCATTTAAAGTTTTTGAAGTTTGCCACTGGGTATATGCGCTGTTTTTCTTAAGATTTCAATTCGTCTTTAAATAAACATGTTCTAATCTACATCTTAGTTAAGAAGTTAAAATAAGCTCGTAAGTTTTCTAATAATTTCTTGCTTGGCTGATAAAAAGGATTATCTGGTAATACAAGTCACATTTTTGATCGTAAAAAAGAAATATTTAAAAATCAATAGCGCTCATCAGCAAAATAAACTCATTTTGCATAGGCAGCTCAATAGAGCTGCCTATGTAAAGAACAATGTTGGTACAAAGTATTACTTATTTCTTATTTTTTTAATTTTTTTAAGACCAGGGTATTTCGAATCGAAGGAGCTGTCTTAGAAACTTCAAAAAGTTCAGATTCGATTGGAAATTGGAATGGCTGGTGCCCTTTTTAATAGTCGAAAGTAATTGAAGGGCAACCATTCCCCAAACACATCCGATTACAATTTGAGAAAGCCATTTTGTTCAACCTAGTTAAAAAGTCTGGAAATTATGTTTTTGAGGATTACACTCCCCCCCCACAGCTATCAGGGAAAGGGTTGTAAGTTGTGCCCTTGGGGCATATAATGTTTTTATAGAAAGAAACCCTTATAAAAGTCGGTGGAATTGCCCAAGCATCATATGACAACGTTTTGGGGGTTGAAACAAATCCCCAAAGCCTGGGGGCAAGAGTTGTAAATTCTGCCCGGGGGCCTTTAAGGTTTCTATAGATAGGAGGGTTTTATATATTTTAGAGCAGGTTCATTTGGTTCCAAAATAGAAATTCTAGATCCCTTTTAAGAGTCAAAAGTGATGAAGGTCAACTAGACCCTCTACTATCTGTTTTTTACCAAAAAAACCTGATTGAAATTGTGAGATAGCGATTTTGTTCAACGTAGTACAAAGAACATATAACAATGCCTCTAGGGTTGTCATAACCCCTCCAGTGCCCTGAGGATTGGCACTGTTGACTGTTAAAAATGACGAAGATAAGTGACGGTTGAAAATCGAGAAAATGACGGTTGAAAATCGAAAGTCATAGGAGTTTCCTATATCAATTGGATCTTTGATAATGTTCGCTATCAATGTATTAAACGGATCCTCAAATGTAGCCGTATAAACACACACACACATATATATATATATATATATATATATATATATATATATATATATATATATATATATATATATATATATATATATATATATATATATATATTGTGTAAGACAGAGTTTGACAAATAAGAGTTTGGTGATACAGTGGGCGTTGAAGATGTTTTCTTAACCAAACCAATACTAATCTGTCCTTCTTCAAGGTCAATATTTATAAGTGGGTTGGGGCGCGGAGTGAAATCACCCAGTTCATTCAGCCTATCTTCAAGAACATCTAGACTAGGGTATTCAGCCCTACCAAAATTATTCTCTGGTACACTTTGCTCTTCAAAGGTGCTTAGCTGAGCTGGGGTTTTGTTCATTGAAAAATTGGAGAGACTTACAATCACCTCTCTAGGGCGATCCCAAAATATTTTACGAGTATTTCAACTGTGCTGGTCAGTCCAACCAAAAAGTATCCTCTTGTACACCCTGATGTTCAAAGACATCTGGTTGAGCGAAAATGACGACCCGAACCTGTTCAAAGGCACTTGTCTGAGTAGAACTATCCTCCAAATACTCTGTTGAAATATTGGGGAGTTGCATTCACATCTTCATATACATTTTCCAATAGTTTATTAGTATTGGGACTCGGCTGGGCAAGCCAAGCATAATCATCACCTGGTATACCCTGTTCTTCAAAGGTACTTGGTTAAGCTGGGGGAATATTTATTGATATAGTGGAGGGAGTCACATCCGCATCTCCAAAGTTCTTTCAAGAATTTATCAGTCAAATCTCGACCGTCGTCGTTGATGTCAGAGGGCAAGTCATTAAGGTAATCATTATGAAATATTTTGTATCCCCTCACCTCTCCAAAATACTCTTTCAATAGTTTCTCGTACTATTCTAGTTTATTGTTGTTACCGAGGGGCAGTTCACTAATGTGATAATCCTGAAATTCTGCTGGTGGTGACAATACAGGTGTCTCCATACTCTATAAGATGGTTTTCGAGAGGGTTGGTTTTCGCAAACCAACCCTCCATGTCAATTGCCACCACAGAGTCAGCTATTAATGACCTTCTTGCAACCTCTGGTCAGGCACAAACTCACTCAGACAAACAGGCATGGAGAGAGAGAAAAATGCGCATAGAGGGGAAAAACAGCCACACACACACAAACATGAAGTCAGATACAAAGGCACAGACACGCACACACATACAAACACCAAACACACAAAACACACACACAAACACACATACACACACACGGACACACACACACACACACACACACACACACACACACACACACACACACACACACACACACACACACACACACACACACACACACACACACACACACACACACACACACACACACACACACACACACACACACACACACACACACACACACACACACACATATATATATACCACAGAAAGTCAGACACACATGCACGCACACAGTCAGACACACAAACAAGTACAGAGAGAGGGAGAGACGAAGACACAAAGAGGGGAGAAACATACACACTAAAACACACAGTTAGACATACAGGCACGAGGAGAGAGACAAAAACACACAGAGGGGAAACACAACGCACAAATCCAAAGAAAAATACACACACACACACACACAATTTGCTGTCTTTTTCTCAAAAACAACGAATTTCCACTCCAACGCCGTTTTACTCAATCCCATTGATATCACCTCTGTTTAACTCTACTAACATTAAACTCAACCCTCGTGAAACTCGAATCACTGTTTAACTCAATCCTACCCACCGCTGTGTATTTGCAAATATGAATAGGCGTATATTTTAAGACTGAAGGTCTTAGCTGCTTGATATTAATATTTTTTTTTTAATTTCTGAAATTTTGTTTCGGTAATGGGAACTTGCCACAAAAAAATTATTTAGCCACACTCACCCCCCATATCCCCCCTCAACTCAAGTTTCCCACTTCTTCGTAACCCTTTGGAATTTTTAACATTTGAAGTCCTAGCCATCTCCTGTATCTTGAAGCTTGGTTGAATTGTTGAAGATTTTATAAAAAGCTTTAGTTAAGTCTGAATTAAACCTTTAATTCAGTCTTTGAAATAAGAATTCTAAGCTAAGTTTCAAACATGGCCTGTGTTACAGCCTCTTGAATACTTGAATATTATCTAAAACTCTTTAGCTAGGCTCGACACGTGAGTCGAGCCTAGCTAAAGTTAGTCGAGACAGCAATTTGCTGTCTTTTCCTCAAAAACCAATAATTTTCGTTCCAATACAGGTATTGTACTTTTGAACTAGTTAAAATGGATTCAACATTATGACAATTGAGCAGCCAGAAATGGTATATTATGGTACCTCCCCTGAGGGAGGTACCATAAGGTCGTGCCTTGCGACACTTGGCAGGCGGCCTCCAATTTTTAACAACGATTTCTACTAAGTTTCAAACTTCTAGTTTTCTTTTTTTATGGTTCCTGAATTGTTGTAATCCTAATCTTTAAAATGTATACACATGTTTTTGCAATCATTAGTCTTTTCATACTACATTCTGTTCAAAATAGTTTTGTTGCGAGAGCAACACTTAGGTTTTGTCCCAGTTTTTTTTCCTATGCCGCCGATCTCAGCTTATTCCTGGAAACTGGTAAGGGTCTAACCTGTGCGGTTTTTACGGAAAGTGTGGACCTCAGGCTGGATTGATGAATACGACATTACATTTTGGAAAGCTCCGCAGAACTCTTGCCTGGGGCCAAAAAGGATGGTTTTTGCTTGTCCACGAGCCAGAGCCTATGGTGTGCGAAGTGAAGTGGAGTTATACAGCCTATGTCAGAGAGGAGTATCTGAAGTTGTGCCGCCAAGCTTTCGTTTCATCAAAGCATGTTTCTGCTTTCGAGTGGAAAGCTCCGTTCTAGCAGGCAGGCACCACTTTCAAGTTGAAGATGGACTAGAATCTATAAGTGTTAAATATATGCGGCAGTTACCCGGCCCCACAGCCAATATATCTTCTTCGAGTGATAAATAGAAAAATTTACAGAAACAAAAAAGCGGCATTTTACCACGGGTCCGAAAATGCTGTCGTGATTTTGGCTGGGTTTGTCATTTGTTTTTTCGAACTTGGATTGAGGTAGAGAAATGTTATCAGATGTACCTCTTAAACTTTAAAAGTTCTGTCATTGCTAAAGAAATTGGAGCTTATTCTTTGCTCTTTTCTAAGTGGTGACGTTAGAAAGTTGGCCTACGGAAAAAAAAAAATCAACTTTCGAATTAAGACAGATAGAATTTTTTTTCGACGGCAATTGATAGCTCTTGATGAGGTGATCAAAGTGTATGTCATCCCCTTTTTCGTAAAAAAAATTCCTTCATGATATATACTAGTTTGAAAGTTCCAAGGGGTTGACAACTTCAATAGT
This sequence comes from Artemia franciscana, assembly GCF_032884065.1. Taxonomy (NCBI): domain Eukaryota; kingdom Metazoa; phylum Arthropoda; class Branchiopoda; order Anostraca; family Artemiidae; genus Artemia; species Artemia franciscana. The sequence goes on from NC_088868.1 coordinate 17,962,556, forward strand.
AGGGTACACACTGAAACCAAAAATAAGCTGATACCAATTGTGAGACATGTAGGGGACTTGTAAGGAAAGGTCGGCTGTTAGCTCATAACCATCTTCGGCAGTGAGGGTTTTGCAAATTTTGATATTTGGTGTACCTATTTTTTGTTTCCAGTGTATTTGATGGTAAGACCGAGTTAATTTCAGTGTTAAGACATGTAGGGGACTTGTAAGTAATAATCGTCTGTTAGGCTACAATCATCTTTAGTGAAGAGGGGTTTGTAACTTTTGCTAGTTGGTGTAGCCTACCTATACTCACTGTAACCTAGAATTAAGTGTTTAAGTAACGGGTACAAACTACTACTACTACTACTACTACTACTAACTCACTGTAGCACCAAGCCGCCTGAGGCCAACACAGCTACGCACGCTCCTCCTCCAACCTAATCTATTTAAAGCCTCCCACTTTACACCCTCCCGGGAAGCTCCCATTTCCTTTAAATCTTTATTTATGACATCCTCCCAACCCAGACAAGGACGACCTGCTTTCCGTGTAGCCCCAGACGGTTGGCCAAAAAGGACAACCTTGGGTAATCTGTCATCCTTCATCCGTAGAACGTGGCCTAGCCATCTCAACCTTTCTTTCATTATAGCCCCAGAAAGCGGGATTGAACCACACTTTTTGTTCAACCTACTGTTTGAAATACGGTCAGTCAGCCGGGTACCCAGAACAATCCGTAGGTAATTTCTCTGGAAAACATCTAGTAAATTTTTATCTGCTTTTCAGAGTGCCCATGTTTCAGAGCCACATTTGATCACTGTCATCACTGTAGCTTCCAATATTCTAATCTTGGTTTGTAGACTTATCTTTCTATTCTTCCAAACTTTTTTAACTGTGAAAAAGACACCCTGAGCCTTAGCTATTCTACTTTTAACATCTTCACTGCTCCCACCATATTTACTTATAATACTACCAAGGTAACTGAAGCTCCTAACCTGATCAATCTTTTCGTTACCTAATGCCACCTGTTCATCTTCACTTATTCCTAGCCTTAGTGACTTAGTCTTCTTAACATTAATTTTCAAGCCTATTTTAGCAATCTGAACTCGCAAAACCTCTAAAAGTTTATTCATTTTGCTCACACTTTCATCTAATATGCTTAAACCATCAGCGTAATCAGAGTCCAGGAGCGTTTTTCCTCCCCATTTGGTTCACTCACCCATTTGGTTCATCTTCACTTAACATTGATTTTCAAGCCTATTTTAGCACCCTGAACTCGTAAAACCTCTAAAAATTCATTCATTTTGCTCACACTTTCATCTAATATGCTTAAATCATCAGCATGATCTAAGTCCAGGAGCGTTCTTCCTCCCCATTTGATTCCATGGTAAAACAACGAGGCAGTTTTGTAATAATTAATAGAGTGTCATCTATGGTATTTTGATCCTGAGAAGTTATGGATAGCTTTACAATATCAACTAGATTACATAAGATATTGTTCCAAGTCCCGTCACGATGTCTACAATTGAAAAGGATAAAGTTCAACTGGCTGCAAAGTCAATTTAATCCCTTTTTCGCTATTCTTTTGTTATTGTTGTTTTTTCAACGCTAAGGAATAGCCTTTGATCATGTGATTACTGATCGTGTTCTTCTTTGAAGATAACGTTTTGAAAGCATCAATAGGCTGACAACTTCACCGTTTAACCGATAGTAAAGAAACAAGACCAAAGTGTTGCTCTTGCAACACTTTATTCGGTGAAGCTGGACAAAGGTTGACGCAACACTTCACGTTGCTCAGGGAGCGTAGGTCTAGTTGATTATTGAAACAAGTCTAAAAGGAAACCGTCGCGAATATCCACCCCGGCTTAACATACATCAGGCCTTCAGATTGACAAATTACTTCAAACCTGACAAATTAGTTTAGTATCCGAACATTTTCAGTTCAAGACTTGCATCAGTGTTAAACACATTGGATAAACGGATTTTTTTTTTAATGTCAATTTCATCTATGAAAAATTAGGATTTTTCATTACTTAAAAAAAAGAATAGATAAGGCATATGTAATTCTTACCTTCTTACATTTCAAAATCACTTGCTCATTTGGAAAGCTGTTTCAAAACTAATACATACTGTTACCTTATAAACAACGAGTATATATAAAAAAAAATATGTCACTAAATTAATTCCCACAATTCTTGTTTTTCAACTTCTGTCTATCTGACATTTAACTAAGACAAGCCTCAGGTGTCCTGTCTGTAATATAGGTAAGCTTTAGTGCCCGAAATTGGGTGAAAGTTCAGTAGTACAGGGAAGATTCAGTGCCCAAATAAGGATGTAAAGTCTATATCTATGACACCACTACTATCGATGGGGGACAGTAATTCTCCTAAATAGGTTTTACTACTATGATAATTCCAATGGTGCTTATGCACATAGTGTCTTTTGATATAGTTCCATGTTCCCTGGAAGTTTCACCTTATTTCCAACAGCCGCTCCTTAGATCTTGCAATTACGTCCCTTTGACAACCTGACCGAACATTGTGTCTCTGATTTAGCTTAAGATTCCCTGAAAGTTTTATCTTAATAACCACAGCCATTTCTAAAATACTGCACTCATGTGCTTTTGGAAATCTGGGTGAATATAGTGTCCTTTGACTTAATTCGAGATCTCCTAAATATTCTCTGAAAATTTCAACTTAATACCCGAAGTGTTTTTGGATACCCAGGATCAAAAATGCCCCAATCCCTCTGTTCCCAAAAATAAAACCTATATGTAACAAATGGGCAGGCTACATAATTTGCAATCCCCTCCCTAGGGTTATTTTGGGTAATGTCATCCCTGTAGGCATATTTTTTGGACCTTCCGACTATTGTCAGCCAAATCGCTATCTAAGAGTTTAATCAGGCTTCTTTGGAATGCTTAGGTTGGGTAGGCAGCTAAAAAGGCTTTTGTTCTCCACCTACTTTTTCGCTAGAAGTTTCAGTTTCTATATGAATAAGCCACTTTCAAAGTCTTTGCTACCACTCTATTAATATGCATTTGTCTGGAAAAAGAAATACACAGAAACGGCCTTGATCTTTACATAGGCGGTGCTTTAATGAGCCTCTTCCAATTTTTCTACAACTCCTTATAAACTGTTACCTGTTACCTTATAACCTGCTTAATAACCTGTTTCAGAAAAAAAGCTGTTTCAGAGATATTGTAGGACCGCTCTTTTAGTTACTTGGATGTAAATAGTCTCTTTAGATATACTTCGAAGTTACCCTAAGCATTCGCTTAAAGTTTCTCCTTTTCGGATACTCAGAATCACATACGTACCCCTTTCGCAATCATAAAATCTATGTTTAAACAATGAATAAACTGTAGGATCTGTATCCCTCACTGCAGGGACAGTTTGGGCTACTTCATATCTGGGGGTTGAATTTTTATCGAGTGTCTTTGGAGCCTTGAGAGGGCTGGGTAGCTAAAAGGGCATAGGAAAGAGCCTGTTACCCTCCAATTTGCCTAAGATTATTCCATTTTAATTTTGTTCGTTAGGGATGTCATTTTTGAACATTATTGTACGCATGGTCTCTTCTTAACTAAATACTATAATACTAAAAAGGTAGCACAATTTGATTTCCTATTCAGCACTGCCCATAAATGTAATCACCATCATAACAGTCGAAAAAGGCTTCAGTGTGCTTAAAAAACCTTTTTAAAAAATAAGAAAACTGTTTGAAAATCAAAGAAGGGTTGAAATTTTAGGCTGCAACTTATCGAAACTGTGGTGCACTTGATATTTACTGAATATTATGTTTATGCGTCTTGTTAAATTTTGTTGAAAACACGAAGTCAAGTTTATTGTCTTCGTCAACCAGAGAGCTTTTAAATTGGCAAGTGCTTTTTTGTAATTAGGAAAATTTATGGACTGGATTTTTGTTATGGATATTGTTATAATATGGTTATGAAGCTCTGAGTTATCGTTTCCTTCTGGAATAAATATAAAAAACTTTGCCTATAAAATATGTTTTTCAAAGTTTAATAGTCAATATTAAACCAAGATGTGCAAAAATAATGTCAAATAATTTGTAAAGCGTGAAAATACCAAAAATCATCATCAATAAATAAATGAAACCTAAAACGAACAAGATTACAATAAATAACTGTGCAAATTATTTTCTGTTGTGATTGTGACAATGATGACGTCACTCATCATCTTATATTTGAAGATACAGCGTCTGTCAAAAACGGATTTTAGTTTTAACATTATATGTTGGTATTTTACAAATGCAGGTAGATAGAAAAAAATCTTTCAAAAGAGCCCTTAAACATCTCTCTATGTTATTCCAGTCCCCCGCTAACAGTGAAGGAAAAGAAACAGAGGAAACAGAGAAACAGACAAAAAGGGTAAATCAGCGCTTTAAACAATTTTTAAATAATAATAATTAATTCTTAATAAAAACTAGCTATATATTTTGTAGGTCTATGTCTACCAAATTGAGTTAACGATTTTGTTCTTTGAATGTCACTTAAAAAACATTTGACATTCGAACAAAAAGACAATTTCTTATTTATTTATTTTTTTTTAGTTGCAAGTCCTGGTAGTGCAGTCCCAATTTGTGATGACAAGCTTTTAGCGTCAGCTGAATTTTCTGAAGGAAAAGAAACTCGAGGTAACGTCGTTGTTTTTTCTATTTTAGCGGTATACATTAAAAACTTCCTGTAATGTACGGAATTCCAATTGGGTAGATACTCAAAGTTTTGACGTTGCCATCAAAGAAAAAACATTTTTGATATATATATATATATATATATATATATATATATATATATATAAGATTTTCATAGAAAAGTAAAGAGCTGCATTAAACCAAAACTAAGAAGAAATAAAGTCAAATAATCTTCCAAGTGTCGAACTACCGCAAATCATTATCAATAGATAAATTAAACCCAAAATGAACATAGGTTACAATAAGCAGCCCAGTCCAACTCAAAATGAGCCAAACATAATATGAGCAGGGCTGACGAAGTCCACGCCAATCAAGACCAGAACATGATTTGCAATTTACTAATAAAAAAAAATGAACATAGATTGTCTGTTTAATATTCACATACTGATATTTAATTCTTAAAGTTTTAATAATTTTTATTTATTAAATTGAAAAAACTGAAAACATTTGAAACATATTTTTTTTTCAGTAAAGTGCAAATTATGTTCTGGTCGAGAGACGACATGGAGTTTTCAGCCCTATTCATTTAAAATTGGTCCTTTTTTAGTTTGACTCGGTTATTTGTTAGTAATTAATTTAGAAAAATTCTAAAAAACAAGGTAAAAAAGTAAAGAGTCCTATTTAGCCAGAAACGAGCAGAAATAAAGTCCAATAATCTTCCAAGCGTAAAACTACCACAAACCACTGTCACTAAACAAATGAAACTCGAATCAACAGAAATTACAATTAATAGCCGAATCAAACTCAAACGACCAGAAAGGGCTGAAAACCCCCATGCCTTCTCAAACCCAGAAAATAATTTGCGCTTTAATCAATTTAAATGTTTTCATTTTGTTTGCTTTCATAAATAAAAAATTATCAAAACTTCAAAGAATAATTATCAGTATATGACAATTAAACTGACAACCAAGGGTCATTTTTTATGTTTTTTTTCAAGAAGTTTGTGGTAACGAACTGTTCGTAAGGAGCAACCCGGCTCAATAGTAATCGAAACGGAATTTTGATACTAATAGATATATCAAAAGCATCGAACTTTTATGCATATATCAAATATATAAGTTTCATTTAGGTTAGTCTTGGCCAGCAAAGGTAACGAGCCGGAATTTTTTTTTTATTTTTATAAAAAAGGAGGAAACACCGCTCAAAAGTCATCTAAATCTTAATTAAAATCATATCATCGGATTCAGCGTATCAGAGAACCCTACTATAGAAGCTTCAAGCATCTATCTGCAAAACTTGAAATTTAAAATTTTTGCCAGAAGAAAGATCACGGATGCGTGTTTTTTTTTTTCAGGGGTGTCCGTGTCGACCCTGTCATTCTAGAATATTGGGAGGGAGCTCATTCGAACAGAAATTAAAAGTCCTAGTACTTGTTTTAAGTGACCAAAAAGAATGGAGGGTAACTGGGCCCCTCCAAGGCCAATTTTGTTCCCAAAATTACCTTATAAAAATTTTGAGATTGCCAATATGTTCAACATAGTTGAAAGACCAAATGAATATATTTTCAGGTCTAAAATGGCCCTCCACAGTCCGTGGGGAAAGGCCTGTAAGTTATGAAATTCGCTCATTGTTTACGTATAGTATTTGTTATCTGGAAGTATACAGACAATTCTTTAAGGGGAGAAGGTTGTGCTTGGGGTGGATTTCTATGGGGATAATCTTCATTAGGAAACCAAGTTTTTTTTGGGGGGGGGATGAATATTCCAGCGAATATGTTACTCTGGGGGATTTGAGAGAATTGTTATATGAAATTCCTTTTAACTCTCTTACATTCTCTTTGCCTAATTTTCAAGGTGGAGATTTTTCCCACATGTTTTGTTTTCTGGGAAATTTTCACCCAAAAGGGCATTTCTGGAGTGATCAAAAAACCGATTAGGTATTCAGCTCTTGTTCAAATGAAAAAATGCTTGGGAGAATTTTTCAGGCTGAATCGTCTGCAAGCAATTTTACAGAAAGGGGGATTCTCATTTAGGGTGGAGCTCTCTGGAGAGAATTTGACAGGAGAGGGGTTGCACTTTAAGTTTGATGAAATTTTTACAGAGAAGTTTTCCGTGGAGGGAGGGGCATATTTCATAAAGAGTGAGCCAGATATACCGCCATTATTTTAAAAATGAACAGAAATTCTTCCATATATAAAGGGTTGCCCCTTCCTAAATACTTTAGTCTTTAATCTAAAGTTTGGCTGTTTACTAAATATTAAACACGAAGCCATTTAATTACAATCGGAAGCTTTTTTAAAAGTACTAACAGCTTTTGTGTAAGGAAGATGGTATTGAGGAGGGGCCAACCTTCACACACGGAATAAATCTACCAAAATTAATATGCAAATTTTTGTCAATTTGTCATGTACGGTGAGCCAAATTTGAACCTTCTTTAGTCGAAAAATGTTCAGAAATTAAACAAAAACATAAAGATTTTTAACTGAAAGTAAGTAGTGACACTAAAATTTGAAATGAACAGAAATTATTCTGTATATGAAAGCTCCTTTTATATACGGAATAACTTCGGTTCGTTTTAAGTTTTAATATTGATCCTTACTTTCAATTAAAAACTTGTTTTTTTTTTTACTTAATTTCAGTGAAGTGCAAATTATGTTCTGGTCTTGAGAAGGCATTGGGTTATCAGCCATACTCATGTTAATTTCTGCTCGTTTTGAGTTTGACTCAGCTATTTATTGTAATTTCTGTTCGTTTTAAGTTTAATTTATTTATTGATAGTGGCTTTTGTAGTTTTACACTAGGAAGATTATTTTACTTTATTTCTGCTAATTTTTGGCTAAATAGAGCTCTTTACTTTTTTTTTGAAAAACTTGTTCAGTGGAAAAAGTTTTTAAATTAATTTATGTTCGTTTTTTGTTGACATAGTCTTTTTCATGGAAAAAAAATAACGTTTTATATCTTTTCAGTTTTTCTATTATAATCCATACCATTGGTTGATATTTATATGCCAGAGAAACTTTTTGTACAATTTTTAATGGTGACAGCAACAGCATTTTTTTATTTTATTTTATAGCTCCTGAAGTTGACCGGAAAAATCAACTTAATATCATTCCCAAAAGATTCTGTCTATGCTCTGTGACAACCTGGACACACTTACACTCTTTTTTTTTTATTTAATATGTAGGAGCAGAAGTATTAATTGTGATAGCCCCAAGAGTTCCAACTTGATACCCCCATTTGTTCTCGATATATTTCTGAGATTTCTTATTGGCAACTATAAGCACAATGCCTTTTGATTTAGTTTATAGCAGGATTAAGTTTTAAAGCACATTGGACTAATTGCAAAATTGTGGGGGGTTAACATGCCGAATATCTGTAAAGACGTAATTGTTGGACCGTTCTACTATGCTAAACAAAATGGTTGTCTCCAAACATTGAGTGGATATATTTGGAAAATGAGTAGGCTTGAAAGAAAAGCTGACTGCCCTCCAATATATTTTTTTATCTTACTAAGGGCACTAGACCTTTTAACTTTGAATCGAATTAGCTCCTTTATAAGTTTCAATGATATTTCTAGTAAGTATAGAGTGGTGCTACCTATGATATTGCTTATATGCTCTTTTGAAAACCCGCTGCATACAATTTTTTCCTTTGATTGAAATCCCTAAGACTAAAAACCCCTTCTAAAATATTTTAATTGTCTAAGAAAGTTTATTGTCAAAGTCTTTTATCAGAGAATTTAAATGTTTTTGCGCCTTTTTATCATATATGCAAAATTGCTATTAACAAAATACATATTTTGCGCCTACTTTCCCGTTGAATTCTTACAAGCCATTCTAAGTCTTTCTTCTAAATTTAAACTAAATTTAAGTAAACTAGACCAGAACTCTTCATTTCGAGCTTCAAACTAAAGAACGGAAAACTTTGAAAAAGCTTTAGAGAATAGATTTTTCAATAGTTTATTTTTTTTTCATGCATGAAAAATGTAAAAGAAAAACGCTTTTTTTGCCTTTTTTCTCTTTATCAGCCCAGTGCGTTTATTAAGGGTGACATTTAAAGAATTACTCAAAATCCATTCTTAATTGTGTAATATAGTTTAATAATTTTATTGTCAAAGTCTTCCATCAGAAGACTCAAATGTTTTTGTGCCTTTTTATCATATGTCCAAAATTGCTACTAATAAAAATATGTATTTTGCGTTCACATTCCCATTGAAGACTCAAAAGTGATTCTAAGCTTTTTTCTGAAGGTTAAATTAAATTTCTGTAAATTAGGCCAGTAATCTTCATTAAGAGCTTGAAATTAAAGAACGATAAACTTAGAAAAGGCTTTTAAAAATAGATTTTTCAGTAGTTCAATTTTTTTGCCTCTTTATCATATCATCGTAACTTTAGTTGATTTAAAAGCAAACTACTTATAAAATTAAGTCTTTAGAAGTCGTTTTTGGCAAGAAATTGGCAATACTGATACGACAATTTTAGTTTTAAAATGAAACATGATTCTAAGTTCACACTCTGATTTAATACTTGCTGAAAGTAATTTTTTCGCTGCACCTGTTTTGTTGCCTTTAGTTGGTTCATAAGAAATAGTTATTCATTGTTTTCAACGAATGAGCCCAATACAATTAAAAAAGCAAAATTAGTAAACTTAGGAAAAATTCTAATAGTATATGTTGTCTTTTGTGTGTCAATGGAGTTAATTAATTAGTTCTGTCTGTTAATTCATGTCGGCTATGAGAATTGACATGTTCAATAAAGTAATCTTAATATTATCCCGGATTTTCATTATTTTTTTCCATTTTTGCTAATCTTGGTAACATGGTAGCAATAGGAACGGGACCATAATTACTTATAAGGAAAGAGTTAAAGAGAGATGGGCAGAATATTTTGAATTTTTTCTATTTATTATTCCAGTTCGTTGCTACAGGGTAACGCTTATTACTACTATCTTTACCTAGAAAATTCCGAATTGCTATAGTTGAAATGGCAACACTGATACAACATTTTTTTTATAAATTAAACATCCTTCTAAATTCACGGTCTGGTTTACTGTTTCTTGAAAGCCATTGTGCTGCCTATAATACAGTTCAAACATGCATGCCTTTCTCAATAACATATACTATAGGTAAGCAATGAACTTACAGGCCTTAACGCGAGAGCTCTGGGGTAGCGACTTTTCATTCTCAAAGCCATAACTTCCGTACTCTTTAACTACACTGAACAAATCTCATTTTAATATGAGTGGGGCTGACAACCCCCATGCATTTTCAAGACCAGAATATAATTTGTACTTTACTGAAAATAATTTGCATGCATATAACCTCTTTTAATTTAGTTCAAATTTCCTCTCAATGCTGTAAATAGTCTGGCACTTGTAGTGGTGGTACTTGTAGAAGTATTAGTAGCATGCAAGTAAGGTCTTTTTGATTATATCCCTTATCATTTCCTTAACGATAAGAAATGATATGCCTATGATAATCATCTCCTTTAAGCATTCTCTAGAAGTTCCAACTTAATACCAAAATCAGTTCTTGAGATAACCCTATATAGGCCAGTGTATTCTCCTGATGAGCCCTTATGTTGGGTGTTGCCTCTGAATTATTTGTCTATATATTTTTCTATTGTTTGGTAAATGACAACTTATACTTATTGACGACATGACTGCCTGTCCATGTATTATTCTTTATGGTTGATTGTGTGTGGCTATGCTGTTTGACCTATATGATTGTATGGATGAGTAGGGTTAAGGCCTCATTCAAGTGCTGGTCTATATTAATCACTAATTTAGGAAAACAGTCTTCCTTTTCTCCTTCTGTCTCTTTTTTTTTTTTTTTTTTTTTTTTTTTTTTGTGCTGTTGCATTGGTGATTTCTCTTTTCATGATATATATTATTATACTAATTATTATATATTATAATTATATATACTAATAATATATACTAATTATTCCTGTGCTACACACTTTTAACAGTCCTTATAGACATAACGTGTTTTGATCGTGTTCAAAATTCCCTTCAACATTCTCTAAAAGGCCCATCTGAATTCCCTCCTTCGTCTTGGAAAGTAAAGTTCACACATGCATACTTTTCTCAATAACATATATTATTTGTAAACAATGAACGAATTGCCTAGCTTACAGCCCTTGTCCTAAGGACTGTGGGGGGGGGGGTTGACATCCCCAAAGATATAATTACTGGACCTTTCGACAAGGCTGAACAAAATATATATCTTTTTGATCGGATATATTTTGGAAATGATAGGCTTGGGGGAGGGGGGCTGATTTATCACCATTCATTTTTGATTCTTAAAAAGGGCACTAAGGCTTCCGTCTTCCAATTAAATGAGCTTCATTCGACTCAAAGCATATACGACCAACCGTCCCATAAAAAACATTATATGCCCCAGGGCATAATTTACAGCCCATGCCCATGGGCTCTGGGGAATTGGGTCCACCCTAAAATATGGTTATATGATTTTTGGACTATTGGTAACAAAATTGTTATCTCACAATTTCAATTCAATGCTTTCCGGGAAAAGAGGATGTCAAGGAGGAGCGGGGCTATTTTCTCTCATTAATGTTTGACTCCTAAAAAGAAAATAGAACTATACATTTCCAATCAAATGAGCCTCTTCTAAAGTTCAAACGACCATCCCTTTCAAAAAAGGCCTATATGCCCCTGGAGTATATCTTACAACCCTTACCCCCAGACTCTGGGGGATTCAGTCAACCCCAAAGGCCTTGTTATATGATCTTTGGACTATTTTTGAACAAACAGATATCTAAAAATTTCTATCAGATGTATTTGCAGGGAAATATGTCGGGGGGGGGGGGGGGGATAGCAGCCCTCTGATAGCTTTGATTCATAAAAAGGACTCTAGAACATCTGATTTCCAATAAAATGAACCAATTCCGAATTTTTACGACAATCCTTCCTATAAAAACCTTATGTGCCCACGGGATGTAAATTGTAGCCCTTGTACCGAGGGCTGTGGATGGGGGGGGGTTGTCCTCCTCAAAGACATGATTTCAGGACCTTTCAACTATGCTGAACAAAAAACGTATCTAAAATTTTGATTAGATAGGTTTTAGGAATTGATGGGCGTGGAGGGCTTGTTGCCCTCCAGTCACTTTTGACTTATAGAAAGGGAACTAGCTCTTTCAATTTTCAATCGAATGAGCCATTTTCAAAGTTTCTATGACAAAAAATGACCGTCTCAAAATTTTTCATCATATATATTTCGTAAAAATACGAGGTGTGGGGAAGAGGGTATCCACCCTTCGATCACCCTAAATCTTAAAAAAACACTAGAACTTCTTATTTCCAAACCAATTAGCCCCCTCTGAAGTTTATACGATCATCCTTTCTATATAAACCTTATATGACCCCAGGGCATAATTTACAACCTTTACTTCGAGGACTTGGGGGAGCTGTCATCCACAAAGACATAGTTTTGGGACCTTTAAACTACGTTAAACAAAATAGCCATCGAAAATATATATTAGATGCATTTAGGGAGAATTTGCGTTTGGAGGGGGAGGGGGTCATCCACCCTGTGATGACTTTGAACCTTGAGAAAGAAACTTAACACTCTGATTACCAATCCAATGATCCTCCTCTGAAGTTCCTATGGCCACCATTTCTATAAACATCTTATCTGCACCAAGGGCATAACTTAGAACTCTTGCCCTGAGGACTGTGGGAGGGGGTATCATCTTCAAAGACATAGTTACTGGACGTTTTGACTACGGTGATTAAAATAGCTAAATCAAAATTGCGATTGAATTTGTCTGGGGGAAAGGTGGGTGTGAGAGGGGGATTAGTTGCCCTGCAGTGACTTTTGACAATTAAAAATGTCACTAGCCCTTTCGATCTCCTATCTAATGAGCCCTTTTTTGAAGTTTATATGAGAACTCATTCGATACAAAATGCCCTGGTATAAGAGAAACAGAACAAAAAAAAAAAAAAAATAATAATACATTGTGCCCACCTCGCTTTTTACTTAGGCAGTGCTATTGCGCTACCTATTATTTCTGTTTATGTGGGTTCCATTTATTTATTGATGGTGATTTGTCGTATTTTTCTGCTTGGAAGATTATTTTACTTTATTTCTGCTTATTTTTGGTTTAATGGATCTCTTTACAGTTTTTTTTAAAAACTTGTTTTGTGGTAACACTTTTTTATATTAGTTTCTGTTTGTTTTTTATTGACAAAGTATTTTTCATTAAAAAAAAATATATTATATCTTTTCGTTTTTTTTCTATAAAATTCAGTAGTTTGGCTTGTTATTTGTAGACTGGAGAAACTTATCCAACAATTTTTAATCCTGACACAAATTGTATTGCTCGATTTAATTTTAAATCTCCTCAAGTTTAAAACTTAGTATCATTACCAAAAATTATATCATGTTTTTTGACGACATGGGTAAGCTTACGCTCTTTTGGGCAGACAAAGTAAAAATAGTAGCCCTAAAAATTTAACTTAATACCCCCAATCCTACTCCATATTGCTGAGGCGTTTTATTGGCAGCCATACGCACAGTGTCTTTTGATTTAGTTTGGAAGCAACACAAAAGCCAAATGTACAAATTACATAATAGTGGGGATCGACATACTCATCATCTCTAGAGACATAGTTAATGAACCATTCCACCATGCTGAACAAACTGGCTGTATAACAATTCCGACTAGATATATCTGAAAGATGAACGGGCTTGGGAGGAGGGATGGTTGCCCTGCAATCTCTTTTGACTCTTAAAAAGGGCCTAGAACTTATAATAACCAAACAAATTAACTCATTTGAAAGTTTAGATATCATTTCTAGCTATTATAAAGTGTTGCTTCCTAAGATATTGCTTATTAGGGTGGAAACCTTTTGCATGGTGGTTGGAGGATAGATCAGATTTTGGATATTTTGAAAAGGAGGGGTTATTTATATATAAACAATAGTGGAAGGTTCGTCTGGGTAGGTATAAACCATCGTGAAGATTCTCTTGTACAGTCAGTTCTAGTGTTTGGTCGGTTTACGTTAAGATGTTGTATTTTTTGCTTCATTGTTGTGTGTCACCATGGCCCAATAGTGATTTAGTGTCAATAAACCTATCTATCTAATCTATCTATGCCCCTTTGAAAGGCTGCATGGATATATTTTTTTCGCTTAATTGAAACCCCCCTAAACGTTCCCACAAAGTGTCACTTTAGTACATTAGCGTCACTAGTGACAGTAACTGTAGTGGTAGTATTAATAGTATCTGCATAGTGCCTTATTGCTTTTTTTTTCGAAATCCACCGTAGCTCATCCTTAAAGATCTAGCTTAATAATGTAAGCCATTTTTGAAATATTGCTTTGCCACCTTTTTGAAAATCTAGACGCTCATAGTTCGTTTTGTTTTAGTTAAGCATCAGCCCAAGTATTCCTTTTAGCTTTACCTTAATACTCTTAGATTACATAGTAGAAATAATTGTAGTAGCATGAGTAGCAGTATGCGCATTGCATCGTCCTTTCCACCCTGCTGACAGTTTGAACGACAGTTGCCAGTTGCCAGTTGCCAGTTGACAGTTGACAGTTGCCATCAACTGTTCCTGGAACATTTCTGATACGTCTTCTTGGCAACCTCTGTGGGCATAGTGTATTTCTATTTAGCTCAATACAGTTTCGATCTTTCCAAATATTTTGCCTCAATACTCTTAGTTCTAGTTGCAGCATTAGTAGTAGCAGAATTGATAATGGTAGCCTTAGCTTTACTGGCAGAAGGAGTAGTAGAAATAGTAACAATAGTAGCAGTAGTAGTACTTTAAGTAGGAAATTTTTACTAAATACAATTAGCCATTGCTATGACATTGTTGATATGTGCTTTTGATAACCTGTATGTTCATATACTTCTTAAAATTTTCATCTCAATGCGCTTAGCCTAACATGTAGCTGCAATAGATCTAGTAGTAGTAGTAAATGTAACAGTAAAAGTATAATTAGCAGTAATGTGCGAATATTGCGCTTTGGTGAGATGATCTTCCCTTTTAAGTATTCTCTGAAAGTTCCAACTTTATATCCAAACCAATTCTTGAGATAAGCTATTTTAACAATGTGCATGCGCATAGCGTCTTTCATTTTGCTCAAATTCCCTCTAAATACTGTAAATGGATTAGTGTTATTGTAGTAGTAGTTGAAGTAGTATTGGTAGCATGCAAATATTGCCTTTTTTATCATCTCCCTTATAATTTTCCTAAATTCCCAAATTAATATGCTCCGTTTCCTGTGTTACATTCCTGTGTTTCACCATTTCGACAATTTGTATTCACATAACATATTTTGATTTAGCTCAACGATCCCCTAAACTTTCTCTGAAAGGGTCACCTGAAAGCCCTTAGTCTTTTTGGAAGGTAAAGTTCAAACATGCATACTTTTCTCAATAACATATGCTACGTGAAAACAATAAATGAGTTGCCGAACTTACAGCCAAGGTCCTGAGGACTCTGGGGATTTTGACATCCCCAAATACGTAGTTGCAATAGAAGAAGTAGTAGTGGTAGTAGTAGTAGCAGTAAATTTCGCATATAGCATCTTTTCATTTAGTTCAAATTTTCCCTCAATGTTGTAAATGGGGTAGTGTAATAATAGTAGCTGCAGCAGTATTAATGACGGTAGTTTTAGGAGAAGTGGCAGCATGCAAATATTGCATTTTTTTAATCGTCTCCCTTATCATTTTTGAAAGTTCCAAAATAATAGATGCTCTGGAAAATCCATGTACACAAAACGTGAAATTATTTAGCTTAACACTTACATCAAAGTTCTCTGAAATGCTCATTTGAATACCCTTCGTCTTCTTAGAATGTAAAGTTCAAACATGCATACCTTTCTCAATAACATACAACATATGGAAACCAGGAACTAATTGCCTAACTTACAACCCTTGTCCTGAAGAGTGTTGGGAGCTTGACATCCCCAAAGCCAAAATTACTGGATCTCTGAACAACGCTAAACAAAATAGATCTCTTAAAATCTTGATCCAATGTGTTTTGGGGAATGATAGGATTGGGAAACGGCTGGTTTCCCTCTATTCAGTTTTGAATTTTCATAAAGAAGTCCCATCCGATCCGAAATTCATGCGACCACCCGTCCAATAAAAATCTTATATGGCCCATGGTATAACTTACAACCCTTTCTCCTGGGCTTGGGGGGTTATGTCCACTCTGAAGCCATTGTTATATGCTCTTTGGACTATTGTGAATAAATGGCCATCTCACAATAATGTCAGATGGGTTTGGGGAAAAGAGGCTGTCAGGCAGGGGATGGGGCTAATTACAATCCATCTCTTTTGATTCTTAAAAGGGAACTAGAACTTCACATTTCCAATCTGATAAGCCTCCTCTAAAGTTATATATGTCCCCGGTATATGACTTAAGTAGTAATGACTCAACAAATCCAACGACACCCATATCCCTTCGAGTCCAGATCCCGGCACCTTCAATAATTTTCTTCAAGATGCAGGTGTTTGTTATGTGATAGGCAGTGCTTTCTAAAAGAATCAGGTGTATGTTACGTAATAGGGTTTGTTTACTAATGCAAATGACTTTTATTGTCGGTATGTAATAGGCTTTGTTTACTTAGACAACTGATTTCTTTGGTTGTTACGTAATAGGAAACTGTTTACCTATTCAAATGCTTCAAGATGTAGGAGCTTGTTACGTGCTAGATATTGTTCACTGTAGGATTTCTTTGGTTGTTACGTAATAGGGTTCTTTTACTTTTAGGATTTCTTTTGTTGTTATATAGTAGGGGCTGTTAGAGTTCAGCGGTCGATAGTCAAGATGCAAACATAGATGTTACATTGTAGGTTTTTGATTGTTTAAAAACCTACCAGGACCAATTGACAAAATTCAGGATCCCTCCCAAGTAGAAAGCCTTCAAGACAGGGGCCCTAGCTTTAAATTCCATTCGAGGCTCCCTAGTATCCAATTCCACCTGAGGTCCTAGCAACCATTTTTAACAGGGTCCCTATTGGGCAATCCTAACGGGGCTCTAGCATCCAATTTCACCGGGGCCCAAACAAGCAATTCCACCAGAGCCTTAGCATCCAATTTCACCGGGCTCTAGCAACTAATTCAAACAAGAGGCCTGTTAATCACGTGGATAGACCCCCGATGTAACTGAGGGTGACGCAGTCGCGCTTAACATGTTAGAGCTCAGGGCCCGTAGGGAGCCCCCGCTTGTTAATGAGAATGATGTAGTCTCGCTTGACATGTTAGAGCTCAGGGTCCGCCAGTCAAGTGGGGAATTCCCGGTTATAATAGTGAAGGGCACACACATGGGTATTGCGTAATGATGACGCAAACGTGAGTCTTACTTAACGATAGTTGACACTTGGGATGCTACATAATACTTTAAGAGATTTTTTCAGGATTTAATTTTTCTTTCAATGCTTTTTTTCGAGATTTCATTTTCTTTCAAGTTATTTTTGTTCTTCGGGGCTTTCTTCTTCGAAATTTGATTTTCTTCAAGACGTATTTTCTCAGGGGACCTTTATATTCCAAAGATTTTTGCCCGCATTAGGATTCAAAAGAGATTTCTCCTAAAAGGAATGGAGCACTAGACAGCTGGAAATAGAATGCCATCCTAATATTTTAATTCGGAGAACACTTTCTAATGGAAACGATTCGAAAAATGTTACACAGCAGAGATTTTACATAGCATTGGTTCTAGATATCTTACTGCGTAAAAGATTACATATTGAAGATTCATCATGGAATGGGAAATAGAAAAGAAACAGTTTTTTATTGTACATAAAAGTTTTAATAATAAAAAATATAAAATTATGAAATGAAAATAAAACATTTAAAACCCAACAAACGGAAAAACGAAACTTGAAAAAACTCGAGAAACTTCTATGAAAATAGTTTGGAATGTTGATACAATTTCTGTGTTTTGTAGCAAGTATTTTGTGTTCTGCACCAAATATTTTTCATTTTGTTAGAAGTATTTTAGAATTGTGTAAAATTATTTTTGTATTTCGTAAGACTTATGTTCATTTGTAGGAATTATTTTGGACTCTTTTTAAACTTTTTATGTTCCATAGGAAGCATTTGGGGTGTTGTTCGAATTTTTGTGTTTGTGGCAACTATTTTGTGTTCGGCGCCAACTATTTTTCATTCTGTTAGAATTAGTTTAGAATTGAGCAAAGTATTTTTGTATTTTGTAAGAGTCATTTCTGTTTTGTAGGAATTTCTTCGGATTATATCGGAACTTCGTTTATTCTATAAGAAGTATTTGGAGTGTTGATAAAATTTTGTGTTCTTAGCAAGGATTTTGTGTTCTATGGTAACTATTTGTCATTCTGTTAGAACTATTTTTGAATTGTCTAAAGTATTATTTCTGTTTTGTAGGAATTATTTGGATTATGTTTGAACTCTTTATCTATATATATAAAAATAAGTTGTCTGTGTGTGTGTGTGTGTCTGTCGAGTGAGGTCATGTTTGTGTGTCGACTGACATCATGTTTTCGACTGACGAAATTACGGACCGGGACATCGGGACACAAATGACGACCGGGACACCGGCACATAGGGAATATAAATGACGACACTCAAAGAGAAAGCGACCGGGACACAAGTAATGTTCGATTAGCAATCACCATCAACAAAGCTCAAGGGCAATCATTAGAATCATGAGGTATAACTAAAAAAAACTATAAAAAGGTAAAAAACTTAAAACCAAAAAAAAGACCAATTCAAAAACGAATGTATATACAGACCGGGACACCGGGACACAAATGACGACCGGGATACCGGGACACAAGGAATATAAATGACGCCCGGGACACTCAAAGAGAAATCACAGACTGGGACACCGGGACAGAAATGACGACCAGGACACAGGGAATATAAATGACGACCGGGATACAGGGACACAACTACAAAGGGGACGCTGGGGGGCACAGGGGGATATATAAATGACGACGGCGACACAGGGAATGGTCGATTAGCAATCACCATCAACAAAGCTCAAGGGCAATCATTAGAATCATGAGGTATAGATCTGAATACGGATTGTTTTCCCATGGACCATTATATGTTGAATATTCAAGAGTCGATAAACCTGACAATCTATTTATATAGACAGACAATGAGACAGCAAAGAATGTTGTATATTCGCAAGTTTTACGTAGTTAAAAACATATATATATATATATATATATATATATATATATATATATATATATATATATATATATATATATATATATATATATATATGTATATATATATATATATATATCTATATTCACAGGTGGGACATAGGGACACAACTACAATGGCGCGTAACTAATATGGCGCTTAACGACTTACGCGCGCGGGGGGCTGGGGGGGGGGGCGCGAAGCGCCCCCACCAACCAGGTGTTGGGGTGGCGCGAAGTGCCACCCCAACAGCTAGTATTCTATAAGAAATATTTGGGATGCTGGTAGAATTTTTGTAGCGACTATTTTGTATTCTGTATCAACTATTTTTCATTCTGTTAAAACTATGTTATAATTGTCTAAACTTTCCGGGATACTGTTAGATTTTTTTGTTTTGTTTTGTAGCAAGTATTTTGTGCTCTTTATCAACTATTTTTAATTCTTCTAGAACTTTTTTAGAATTGTGTAAAGAATTTTAGTATTTTTTAAGAATAATTTTTTGTTTTTACGAATTATTTTGGAATATCTTTGAATTCTTCGTATTCTATAAGAAATTTTTGGGATGTTATTACAATTATGAGTTTTGTAGCAAGTATTTTATGTTCTTCACCAACTGTTTTTCATTCTGTTAGAACAATTTTAGAATTTCTTAAGGTATTCTAGTATTTTGTAAGCAATTTATGTTTTGTAGGAATTGTTTTAGATTATGTTTGAACTTTTTGTATTCAATGAGAACAATTTTGGATGTTGTTAAAATCTTCAGAAGTATTGAAGCAAGTATTTTGTGTTGTGCACCAACTATTTTAATTCTAAAAGAACTATTTGGAATTGTGCCAAATACTTTTTTGTATTTTCTAAAAGTTATGTCTATTTTGTAAAGATTATTTTGTGTTGTACATTCACTTTTTGTCTTCCATAAGAACCATTTGGAATGTTGTTAGAATTTTTGTGTTTTGTAGGAAGTATTTGGTGTTCTGAACCAGCTATTTTCAATTCTGTTAGAAGTATTTTAGAATTGCGAAAAGTATTTTTGTATTTTAGAATTGTACGAAGTATTTCTGTTTTTCGTAAGAATAATTTTTTTTTGTAGGGAATATTTTGGACTATATTTGAACTTTTTGTATTCTATGAGAATAAAATCAGAACAATTATAGAACTATTTTAGAATTGTGGAAAGTGTTTTTTATTTTGTAATAGTTATTTCTGTTTTGTATGAATTATTTCGGATTATATTTGAGCTTTTTTCCATTCTAGAGGAAGTAGTTGGGATGTTGTTAGAAAATATTTGTGTCTTGTAGCAAGTATTTTGTGTTCTGCACCAACTGTTTTTCTTTCTATCAGAATTATTTTAGAATTTTGTGATGTATTTTTGTATTTTGTAATAGTTTGGCTAGAATTTTATATGTTTTATAGCAAGTATTTTGTCTTCTGCATCAACTATTTTTCATTCTGCTAGAACTATTTTAGAATTGCACAAAATAGATTTTGCATTTTGCAGGAGTTATTTCTTTTTTTCCGAAATTATTTTTGGATTATGCATGAACTTTTTCATTCTATAATAAGTATTTGGGATGTTGATAGGATTTTTTTTTGTTTTGTAGAAAGCATTTTGTGTTCTCAACTAATTATTCTATTAGACCTATTTTAGAACTGTGGGTAGTATTTTTGTATTTTGTAAGAGTTATTTCTGTTTTATAGGTATTCTTTGGGCTATGTTCGAGTTTTTTTTATTCTATATGAAGTATTTGGGAAACTGTTAGGATTTTTTGCCTATAATAACAGCCCTCCCCCTCCCTCCTGGAATTGCTTGCTAGGATTCCCTGCCTTTGTTTAATTAACGCTTTTGCTTATGTTTAATGCTATATCAGCCTTTCTCAAAATTCGCTTTTCTATTTTTGAGTTTTAATTTCTTTTTTATATAGTTTTATGATTGTATAATTTTTTTATTAATAAAACTGTTATATATAGTAAAAATTATGTTTCTTTTAGATTTCTTGTTACATGATGAATGTCCAATACGTAATCATCTATGCAATGGAATATCCAAAACCATTGCTATATAACATATCACTGATTTAATGCCTCAGAGACAATGGTTAGGAAACACTTAATCCATAGGTTTTTCGAAACGTTTCTATTAAAAATGTATTCCCGGATCAAGATGTTGGGAAGGCATTCTTGATCCAGCTGTCTAGCACTCCATTCCATTGAAGGGAAATCCCTTTTGTGTCATTATGCGTACAAAAATCTCTCAGATATAAATATCCCCTGAGAAAACGCCTTGAAAAAACAATGGAGATCCTGAAGAAAACAAATTTCATAAATTTTTTATAGTAAGCCACATGTGCACTATCACTACATAAGACTCACGCGTGCGCCACCACTACTTAGCCCCTACGTGTGTACCCTCCTGAGTTACAACCGGAGATTCTCAACTTGACTAGCGGACCCTGACTTCTAACATGTCACGCAATATTATGTCATTATCCGTTACAAGCGGGGGTTCCCGACGGGACTGAGCTATAGCTTGTCACCTGAAATTGCGCCACCCTTAGTTACAACTGGGGGCCTCCACTTGACTAGAAAACCCCTGGGGGACTTGGATGCTAGGCCCTCGTTGGAATAGCCCGCTAAAAGCCCCTTTGGAAATGGTTGCAGGGACCCCGGTGTAATTGGATGCTAGGGCCCTCATTTGAAATTGACTGCTAGGATTCCCCTAGCAGTCCCCCTAGTCAGTCTCTGGCAAACTGTTTTCAATGGTCCTGCAGGATCGATGTCGGAGCATCATTCGAAAAATCCGGCCACCGGAGCAAGCTGGTTTTATGTCGGATCGTTCAACCATCGAGCAGATTTTCACGATTCGACAAATAGTAGAGAAGACCACAGAGTTCCGACAGAAAGCATTTATTGCCTTCGTTGACTTCCTTGCTGCATTTGACTCAGTCGATCGAAAAGCTCTTTGGTGGACCCTAGAGTTGACTGGCCTACCCGAGAAATATTGCAGACTTCTCAAGGCGCTGCACCATGGGACGGAGAGCTGTTTACAAGTAAATGGTCGGCGCAGCCCGTTCTTTCAAATCACGACAGGGGTGCGCCAAGGACGTGCAGTGGCCCCAGAGCTCTTCAGTGTCATCATAGATTACGTTATGACAAAAACCACTTCACGTCTCAGCTTTGGGCTCAAATTCGGAGATCATACCATCACAGATGTCGATTTTGCCGATGACTTGGCCATTCTGGCGGACTCCATGGAGCAGCTGCTGGAAGCACTCCGAATTCTGCGAGAAGAGGCTGCCAAAGTAGGACTGCATATAAACTGGAACAAAACTAAAATTATGGCCATAGACCCGTCTTCTCCTGCTGTTAACTCTCCAGTTAGCCTGGACAGCACCACTAGCATCGAGGTTGTCAAAGACTTCACCTACCTGGGCTCCGTAATTTCTTCAAATGGCTCACTTCTCCCCGAGCTGCAGGCAAGATTATCTAAAGCGTCTTCTATCATGGGTAGACTGAACCGTCACCTCTGGCGTAAACCAAATATCAGTCGCACAACGAAACTGCGGATCTTCAACGCTCTAGTCGGTTCTGTGATGCTTTACGGAGCTGAGACATGGCAAGCATCAGCTGCAACCCTCAAGAAAATAGACGTATTTCATGCAAAGAGCCTGAGGAGGATTGAGGGCCTACGATGGTCTGACTTCGTCAGCAATGAAAAGCTTCTGCAGCTCACAAAGCAGTCTCGGTTTTCGTCTCAAGCAGCCGAGCGAACCTTGCGATGGTTCGGGCATCTGCTTCGAATGCCACCACATCTACCCGCAAAGATGATCTATGACTTCGACCCAATCAAAGTTGGTTAGAAGCGACCTCGAGGCCGACCGAAGAAACGTTGGTCCACAGCCTGTCCGAGTTCTTAGCGATGGCAAACATCAGACAGGGCGAAGAGCAAATACTCGCCATGGACCGAAGTGGGTGGAAGAGGCAGACGTCACTCTCTACGCCGAGCAGTGCCCGGCAGGAGACTTAAGTCAAAGTAAGTCACTCCCCTTGGTGTAAATGGTTGCTAGGGCCAGGTGGAATTGGATGCTACTCCCCGGTAGAGCTTGTTACAAGGGGCCCAGTTTCTTGAAGGCTCTCTACTTGGGAGGGCCCCTGAAGGTTTTTCTGGTCTCCTTAGGCTTTTAGACATTCAAAGAATTATGATGTAACATCTATGTTTGCATCTTGATTATCGACCCCTAAGCCCTAGCAACTCCTATTATGTAGCATCCTGAGGTAAAAAACCCTATTATGTAACAACCAAAGAAATGCTGGAATAAACAATCCCTATTGCGTAGCAAAAAGCTACATCTTGAAGAACGCATTTGCATAAGTAAACAATACCCTATTACGTAACAACCAAACAAATCATTTGCATAAGTAAACAAACCCTATTATGTAACAACCAGAAAAATCACCTACATAAGTAAACAACCCTATTTAGTAACAACCAGAGAAATCATTTGCATAGTTAAACAAACCTTATTACGTAACGTTCACCTAAATCTCTTATAAAAACTCCCTATTATGTAACATGAACATGTGTCTTGAAGGAAATTCAAAAAAAGTGCTGGGACCGGAATTTGAAGGGATGTGGGTGTCGTCAGATTTGTCTGATCTCCACTACTAACTTACAACCCATGCTTCAGAATATGTGGGATTGTGTCAACCCCAAAGGCCTTCTAAAGTGATCTTTAGACTATGGGTTGGACAAATGACTACCTCAAATATTCTGTCGGATACTTTTTGGGAAAATAGGACGTCTAGGGGGGAGAGGGCTAGTTTCCCTTCGATCACCTTTAATCTCAAAATGAGCACTAGAACTTATTATTTCTGGTTCAATGAGCCCCCTCAGAAGTATCTGCGACCACCCTTTCAATTAAAACTTTATGTGTCCCCGGGGCATAAATTACAACTCTTGCCCTGAGGGTTGTTGGGAAGGGGGGGGGTTCTTCCTCGGAGTTATAATTACCGGACCTTTCAACCATGGTGGACAAAATGACTTTCTCAAAATCTCAATTGGATGTGTAAAGAGAAATGCTGGATAGAGGTGGGCTGATGGCCAACCAACCACTTTTGACTATTTAAAATAGCACTAAAACTTTCAATTTCCAATCAAATCAGCCCTGTTCGAAGCGAACCTTTGCCTATGAATGAAACCTTTACCTTGACATTCAAATTAAATTTATAATATATAATAAAGAATTATAAAACCATAACTACATACAATATAAAAAATACTATGATCGTTCACGTTCTAAAACTGAATGTATAGGCTTATGTATAACTATGGAGGAAGTTTTAAATTAAATAGAAGTAACAATTAAAAGAAAACAATTGCTAAGACTTGCATCAGGGATACAACACGATAACCTGAAATAAGTATTTATTATCCAACTAATATAATCACGTGAACTATATAAGCACACACCAAAGGTGTTCCAGGTTCAGGTCCCCAAAAACTGTAAAAATTAAGAAGAATTAATTCTTTTAAACACACAAAATATGTTTGAGTCCGATCAAAATTTTGAGAGAGCCTTTTTGTTAGGAATAGCCTAAAGGTCAAATAACTATGTACCCAGAGATGACAAGAACGCCACAGCTCCTGGTGTATGGGCTTTAAGTAATGAAAGTTGCTCATTCGTTTCATACAGTAGTTTGTTTTCTGTAAAAGGGGGAATATTTCATCCTGGGTCTCTATAAAGCCTTAGGATATTTAAATGAAACGTTAATGAAATGTTGAAGGGGGGATACAACAAAATCAAGACACATAACATGCATGCTGGTTTTAGCAGCAATATCTCAGGAACGGATTGCAACTTAAGTTGAAACATATTGAGGAGGATGTTGAATCACCCAAAGGACGCTACGCACACAACAGTACTATACATTGGTACTACTACAACTACTACTACTATTACCTCTGCTTGTGACTGCTGCTGCTAACTGTGACTACAACTATTACCGAAGACTGTTACTGCTACATACTGCTCTTATTTAAGTCAAACTAAAATCAAATATAAAACGAACAAAAATTACTACAAGCAATGTTATGACTGCCAACTTCCACCTTACGCAAAGCTTCTAAAGGTGATTGCACAATTTTTACTTTACTAAAACTAATATATGCAAATCCTCTTTTTATAATTATAACATTGAAAAAGGAGACATACTGTTAAATAAAATATTGGATTACTAAGCTTAATACACTTATATGCCCATTAAAATTATATATTAAGCAACTGTTTTTCCACAGTCGGTTGGAGATTCACAGTGCTGTTATCTTTAAAATCCTTCGTGACAATTGGAATAAACTTATTGCATTGTAAATGGAAACAAAGGGCAAACAAAAGAACTTCAAGGATCTTTGAAGCTATTCATAGTGTTTTGTAGTATTATTCTACTCTCCATGGTGATTAAGGCCCCACCAATTGTATTACAGAGATTCTCAATAAACTTAAAAGCTTTTATATGAATATTCTGTTTCTATGGTCGACATGCACTAAGCGTGTACTAAGCTATTAATGGCAATACTGAGCAGATGACTAACAGTGACTAGGGAGTTTTCTGTGAACTTTACAATAAGCTACTGCTTTGTATTAGAAGTTCAAATTAAACAATCCAACTTTGCGTCTTGAATTCTAGCTAGGTTGACTCTGATCCAGATCGTATTGCAACCATCTACCTCCTCCTAAGCTTCTGATAGAGTTGAACTCGAGAAAAGAACTTTAGCTAAAGGGCATGTTTCTTTGAGCTATGAGTAATGTCATGCATATTCTGAGCGCTGAACCTTGCAATGGAATTGTGGACTCTTTTAACTTTATGGATCAAGGTGAAATATTGCTGAGGAATTTAGTCTTGGAGAAACTACCGCACCTCATTACAAAGATGTATTTCTCATATTTTTCCTAGTACCATCGACATCACATTTGATCTTCTTTCTTGTTGTCACTTTACGATAGGACTACAAATGCAAAATTTTTAGAAAAGCTATTCATTATGATTGAATTCTAGTTGGAAAGGAAAGATACGGTTTGTGCCCAACATATTCAGTTCTTATGCTTTATCCCGAGACACGGACAATAGAATTGGGAAAATTATTTAATCGATGCTATCCATCTTGACTCTGAAGTCACTTATGACAAAAGGGCTTTATAGAGCTGGGGCAGAGTTTTTGTAAGAACAGAGGTAATATGAGGTAATAGAGGTAATAATATTCGTAAGAATAGAGCTAAAGGTTGATGTTTTTTCAAATGTTTTAAGGTTTAAAAACTATCAGCAAAGATCGAATATGTGCTAACCTCAAAGACAGCGACAGCTACTCTTTAAAATTCATATAGGGATGCTGACATTTTTCCTTTGAGGTTTTTCCTGATCAGGACAGATTATCTCCTATGTGGAGTCATCAATGAACATTGGTGAGGACAATGCATTCTGGAAATATGTCTTATATATTTATATAAGTTATGTATCTTATGATTATTTTATTCTAATACGGAAAATAACCAACTTCAAACATAGCAAATTGTAACCATTAACTTGAGCTTAACAAAAGTTTGGCTTTCAACAGTCTCAATGAAAAAAAAATATTGACTAATCGTATGTCAGTTCAGTGTAACAAACTCAGTAAATTACATTTTAGAACAGAACATATCTTATCAATAGCTTTAATGGTTTATGATAGTCATGACCTGTTAGGTTCCAACCAAGAGTAATCTAAAACAGGAAAACCCAAGATAAAATATCATTTAAGTCATGTAGACAAAATACGGTAAACTACACATTCAAGCAGAATGTAAATAACGATTGTACTCAATTTACTTTGATACAACATACGTATATAGTCTCAAAGATGGAAATGTAATCATCTAAAGTTTATTTTACTCTAAATGACACTTAAGTCTCCTTATTATTTCAAAATTGTCTACAATAGCTTTTATTTACTAAAATTCTACTGCGCGAAAACCTCAATGAGGGAAATGTAACCAAAGAAAGTATTAATTCAGAAAAATAACACAGTAAATTACTGACAGGTGGTAAATTTACCTTGTGAATGCAGCTAGTTTATTTTGATATAGGATATTAATCGCCCTAATGTTAAAAAAAAATAATCGTTTAGTTTATAATACAACAACTCCAATTACTTGCGGATCATTACAAGTTAATATAACAGAAATTAAAAATTGTCTAGGATTCTACTAATGTGCTAGTTCACTTTTTGTTCGCTATAAAAACATTTTCTGTTCAAAATTGAAGTATGAACCGTAATTTTCAAAGTTCCAAAAAAAACCTTGCAGAATTTTTAACTAGGTATAAAAGCCTAGAAATTCAGCTACAAAAACTATATTTTTATACATTATTTTTTTCTCTGGGATGCCAATTTTGGAGAAAAAATTTAAAATGTTAGAATTAAAAATATGTCGCATTTCATGGTAGTTTCAAGTAACTTCAAGAGCTGCCATCAGATATTTCTCAACAATATCTTTTATGAACTATGAATTTAGTCCAACAGTTCCCTTCGTCATCTTCTGAAAGGTCATTGATGACCTTTCAGTATAATATGTCAAATTAACCTCGAGGTATTAAATATGTATTTCTGTCCAACAGTTCGTGATAACGAACTGTAGTAAGGAGCGACCCGGCTCAATAGTAACCGAAGCTCGAAACAGAAATTTGATACCTTTATTAACATCAAAAGAATCGAACGTTAATGCTATTTTCAAATATATGACTTTCATCAAGTTTAGTCTTACCCATCAAAAGTTAGGAGCCTTAGAAAATTTGCCTTATTTCAGAAAATAGGGGGAAACACCCCTTAGCAGTAATGATCTCTTAACGAAAAAATTAAATAAAAAAAAACAAGTTTTTTCAACTGAAAGTAAGGAGTGACATCAAAACTTAAAACGCACAGAAATTACTTCGTATATGAAAGAGCCTGCTTCCTCATCAACGCCCCGCTCTTTACGCTAAAGTTTGACTCTTTCTCTCAATTCTTCTTTCTAAAACAGTAAAAAACTTTAGCGTAAAGAGCGGGGCGTTGATGAGGAAGCAGCCTCTTTCATATACGAAGTAATTTCGGTGCGTTTTAAGTTTTGATGTCACTCCTTACTTTCAGTTGAAAAAACTTGTTTTTTTTTATTTAATTTCTGAACGTTTTTGAATCAATGCATGTTTTGATTTTGGCTCTCCGCAGAGGAATAATCAAAACGAAATTTGCATATTTTTTTTTTGGCTCAATGGCTTTCTCATAATTTTGATCGAATGATTTTGAGAAAAAAAGAGCGGGGGACGAAGCCTAGTTGCCCCCCGATTTTTTGGTTAATTAAAAAGGCAACTAGAACTTTTAATTTTTTACGAATCTTTTTATTGGTAAAAGATTTACGTAACTTATAAATTAGCTTACGTAAAGAACTTTTGTATTCTCATGTTTTTATTACCTATATGAGGGGATTCGCCCCATCGTCAGTACCTCGCTCTTTACACTAAAGCTTAAATTTTATCCCAATTCATTAAGAATGACCCCCTGAATCACAAAAGCCGTAGAATAAGTAGTTGAAATTACCGAAAATACTTTAGCGTAAAGAGCGAGGTATTAGAAGGAGGTGAGCCCCTCATATGGGTAATAATTTCTGTTTGTTTTAAGTTTTATTGCTGTTCCTTACTTCCAGCTGAAAAAGCTTTTTCACTTTTATTTTTTAATTGTTTTTTTTTTTTAAATAATGCTAGTAAATCCTGCTCTCCCTTCATGGAAATTTTCTTCTCCCATTACAAATTCTCGAAGGAAAGTTCCCCCAGCATATCCACCTCTTCTCAACCCCTCCCCCAAACCAAAAAAATCCTCCTGAAAACGCCTGTATACTTCCCAATAACCATTACTATGTGTAAGCACAGGTCAAAGTTTGTAACTTGTTGCCCCTCCCACGGGGACTGTGGGGGAGTAAGTCGTCCCCAAAGACATAGTTATAAGGTTTTTCGACTACGCTGAATAAAATGGCTATCTCAGAATTTTGATCCGTTGACTTTGGGAAAATAATTAGCGTGGGAGGGGGCCTAGGTGCCCTCCAATTTTTTTGGTCACTTAAAAAGGGCACTAGAACTTTTCATTTCCGTTAGAATGAGCCCTCTTGCAACATTCTAGGACAACTGAGTCGATACGATCACCCCTGGGAAAAAAAACAAACAAAAAAACAAATAAACACGCATCCGTGATCTGCCTTCTGGCAAAAAATGCAAAATTCCACATTTTTGTAGATAGGAGCTCGAAACTTCTACAGTAGGGTTCTCTGATACGCTGAATCTGATGGTGTGATTTTCGTTAAGATTCTATGACTTTTAGGGGGCGTTTCCCCCTATTTTCTAAAATAACGCAAATTTTCTCAGGCTCTTAACTTTTGATGGGTGAGACTAAACTTGATGAAACTTATATATTTAAAACCAGCATTAAAATGCGATTCTTTTGATGTAGCTATTGGTATCAAAATTCCATTTTTTAGAGTTTTGGTTACTATTGAGCCGGGTCGCTCCTTACTACAGTTCGTTACCACGAACTGTTTGATCACACCATCAGATTCAGCGTATAAGAGAACCCTACTATAGAAGTTTCAAGCTCCTATCTACACAGTCAGAAGAACGATCACGGATGCGTGCTTTTCTTTTTTTTAGGGTTGATCCAATCGACCCAGTGGTCCTAGAATGTTCTAATGGAAATTAAAGTTCTAGTGCCCTTTTTAAGTGACCAAAAAATTGGAGGGTACCTAGGCCCCCTCCCACGCTAATTTTTTCCCAGTCACCGGATCAAAATTCTGAAATAGTCATTTTATTCAACATAGTCGAAAAACCTAATAACTAAGTCTTTGGGGACGACTTATTTCCCCCGTAGTCACTGTGGGAGGGGCTGCCAGTTACAAACTTTGACTTGTGTTTACATATAGTATTTGTTATTGGGAAGTGTACATACATTTTCAGGGGGCTTTTTTTGTTGGGGAGGAGGGGTTTAGGGGAGGGAATTACGAGGGGGATCTTTCTATGGAGGAATTTGTCATTGGGAAAGAGATTTTCTATGAAGGGGATGCAGGATTTTCTAGCATTATTTAAAAAACAAGGAAGATTAAATATGAAAAAGACTTTTTAACTGAAAGGAAGCAGCAGCACTAATTTTAAAATGAACAAATATTATTACGAGTATAGGGTTCACCTCCTCCTAATACTTCGCTCTTTATGCTAGAGAATTTTAGTAATTTCAACTATTGATTCTACAGCCTTTGTGATTCAGGGGTCATTCTTAAAAATTGGGACAAAATTTAGGCTTTAGTGTGAAGACCGAGGTATTGACGTGGGGTGAGTCCCTCATATACGTAATAAAAATATACAAATATAGAAGTTTGTTACGTAAGCTAATTCGTGAGTTATGTTTATGTTTTCTAATAAAAATGCTCATAAAAAATTTAAAGTTTTAGTTGCCTTTTAAGTGACCAAAAATTTGGAGGGCAACTAGGCCTCCTCCCCCGCTCCTTTTTCTCAAAATTGTCCTATTAAAACTATGAGAAAGCCATTTAGCCAAAAAAATGAATTAATATGCAAATCTCGTTTTAATTATTTATGTGTGGAGAGCCAAAATCAAAACATGCATTAATTCAAAAACGTTCAGGAATTAAATGAAAAAAAAATGTTTTAACTGAAAGTAAGGAGCAAAATAAAAACTTAAAACGAGCAGAAATTACTCCGTATATGAAAGGGGCGTATCCCTCCTCAACGCCCCGCTCTTTACGCTAAAGTTTTTTACTGTTTTAAAAAGTAGAGTATAGGGAAAGAGTAAATCTTTAGCAGAAAGAGCAGGGTGTTGAGAAGGGAACAGCCCTTTTCATATACGGAGTAATTTCTGTTTGTTTTAATTTTTAACTTTGCCCCTTATTTTCAGTTAAAAAACTTGTTTTTTTTTATTTAAGAGCACTTAAAAGCCTTTTCTTTCTTGGGTAACCAACAATGCTAAAACTTTCGTCGTATGTAATTACCCCACAAACAGAACGATATTATCACTCGGGCGGATTAGAAATTAGGTTATAGATTTTAAATATTGAATTTTACCAGCACATAGCCCTTTTTAGGTCTAGGGTAAAAAGATATTTTAATTTTTTACTGGAAGTTCTCAATCCATTCATTTTGGAAATTTGGCAGTTTCATCAATGATCTATATTTTCAACCTCCTTGATGCAGTCTTAATTTTTTTTTTTTTTTAAGTAGCCGTGCCTGAGTTAGATTTCCTTGTTTCAGTAGCTATAAAGTCATCCATTAAAAGATATATATATATATATATATATATATATATATATATATATATATATATATATATATATATATATATATATATATATATATATATATATATATTGATTGGTTATCATACGATGTTTTGATATATCTATCTTTGTTGGGGATAGGAGGACAACTGGGATAGGAGAACCCTATCATTATGCTATCATTTATTAAACTATAGGGGACAACACCTTTATCAAATTGGAAAAATAAAATTTAGTGAAAAACATGCTTATTTAGGCCTGGATTTTAATGCGAGTTAGAGCAAAGTACTGACATTTTCTGGAAATCGTTTTGATTATCGGCCGCAATGTCTTGTGCCAAATGATAATCTTATTGGATTAGTTTCTGCTATGCGATCCCTAGATTTTCCAATCTTGTCAAATTTGAAAAGTTTCCATGCTGCACTGCTCGAAAATATTTGCTTTGAAATTAGGAGCTCCTACAGAACGCTTATAAGAACGGCGAATCTCTTTAACCATATTGTGTTGGCCGTCTTTGTAACGCGTATGTTATCTCACAGATGTTGTTTTTAGTTTCTTTCTATGGAGGAAGACAGCTAAATGATTTGTAATATTTTTACAAGGATAGGAAGTTTTTAGTCCTGTGGTGGTGCAGTGGATTTGACCTTAGCTTGGTAACATGGGACCCAGAGATCGAATTATGCTGCAGGAATGCACTGCAGGGCCGACGCAGGGACCATAGTAGTCAAGAAGCGTCGTTAATTCTTAAATAAATAAAAATAAATAATAGGAAGTTTTTGCAAGGAATTTGGATTTGGCCTCGTAATTAAATAATTAACCGTAGACACGGGATAACTGTTTTAAGTCTCCCATCATCGGCAAGGTTGATAACTTCCTTAATTAACTTGCTCAGAATCAAAGTTTTTTCAATGCAATTGTGGGAATTGTTGTATGCTTCTGGGCTAGTATGATTGTTTTGTTTTGTCTTTTTCTTTGTACTCTACTTATGGAAAATTTTGATGTTTCTAGTCAGTAATAATACCAATTATTATTATTTTTATTATTGTATATTGCAGATCAATTACAATTAACTGACTATAAAGTCTTCCGTCGACCAAATTATAAGATGAAGTCATCCAGCTTTTCGAATTGTTCCAGAACAGACTCAGTCGACTTTCTCGACACAGAAGATATGCAACCAGATAGCTCTACCTCTGTTGAAGTGGCCATGAAACGGTGCGTATATTATTGGTTCTTTTAAGCTGCTATGTTTCAAGACTGCCTTTCGAATGCTGTATTTTTATTAATTTTTTTTGAAAAAAAATTCCCATTTTAGTTTTATTGATTTTATCCTGTTGTAAGTTTTTTCTTCTTGTATATTTTTGTATTGCTGAGGACGGCCCTTGGACATAGGGCCGAAATATTCATTCTAATTTGTTTCCCACTGTCTTGAGAAATTCCCTATTGTTCTTCTTGTTTTTGGTATTTGTAATAATAATAATAATAATCTATTTATCACCCACTTCACAAAACAGAGGTTAAGTGGAGTAAAATACAAAAGAAAAACAGCAAAAGTAACACAAAAGAAACAAGTTTAATCACATACAGAAAAAAGACGGATAAGGCGATGAAAACATCCTAGCCTATAAAGCGCTTCAATAGCTAGCTTCGCAGATAATTTTTCGAAAGCACCACTAATATCTGTCGCACAATACTTTTTAACCAGTTTTGTATTCCGGTAAGAACGAGGTAGATATAAAAGAAATTTGCAGTACCGGTAATAATTTATGCGAATACGTTTTAGATCACCAGTCAGCAAAAGTGGCCTAATACCAGAACAGAAGAGCACAGAATGATCACAAAAATTTGAGTAAAGCCGAGTTAGCGCTCTTCTCCTATAGTGTCCACGATTTGCTACAATCTTATAGTAACCGAGCCTCAACTTATCACTAATATCTTTGATTGCACGAGACTGGAGAGCATTCATAGAATCGCATACTGTTATACCAAGCCAACGAAACGATTTAACACGAGGAATACTAAAACCATCGCAGTATAGTGATTCTGAGCAATTATTACCGTTGAAAACAAGAAACTTGCACTTGTCAATATTTAGGTACAGGCCGATATCGTGGAAAGCAGAAGTAACTGACTTCATTGAACGGGCAAGACCAGACTCAGTTTGACTAATCAGAAGAAGGTCATCCGCATAAGCCAGATTTGAGATATCAGATGGTCCTAGTAGGCACGTAGTCGATATATTTGATAATACATTTTCAATACAAGCATTAAAAATATACGGCGAAAGAATTCCCCCTTGTCTTACACCGCAACGAACAGGGATATGACCAAAATAAGAATTATCTAATGACTTAAGGCGAAGGTAAGAGTGGGAGCACCAAAAACGAAGCACGTGAATTACCGACGGATTTACTCCTCTCTGGCATAATGCTGTCCATGCTTGAGTATGACAAATACTGTCAAATGCTTTAGACAAGTCTAGGGTTGCGAAATGAAGTACACGACGAGTGCGATGGGCATCTTTTAATAAAGAAGTCAAAGCATGATGAGCATGCTGACAGCCTAGCCCAGATCTAAAACCAAATTGATTATCATCATTTAGGGCAAGCTTAGTGATATAAGGTAGTAGGATGTGTTCAAAAAGCTTGCTAAGAGTACAAGCTACCGTTATCGGCCTATAAGAACTACAAGAAACCTAGAGCCCTTCCCACGCTCATTTTTTCCCAAAGTCAACGGGTAAAAATTCTGAGATAGCCATTTTGTTCAGCATAGTTAAAAACCTAACAACTATGTCTTTGGGGACAACTTACTCCCTCACAGTCCCTGGGGGAGGGACCACAAGTTACAAGTTACAAACAGATACAGTATGAAAAGACAATAAATTGCTGAAAGAGTAAAAAACCGGTAATTGAAAAAAAATGTTTTTATATATTGCGACAAATGATTACAATAATTGAAAAACCCTGAAAAATAAAAACAAAGTTTGAAACTTAGGACATATAATTATTAGAAATTGGACTAGCTTTAATAATCAAATGTCTTTGAAAAGATACCGCATGAAAAGACATTAAATTGCGTAAAGAACAAAAAACTGGTAATTGCATAAATATTTGCATATATTTTAACAAAGGATTGCAACAATTCAAAACCTCAAAAAAGAAAACCAAAAGTTTAGTAGATATTGTTGTTAGAATTCATTTTTTTTATTAAAAATTTTTGAAAATACAGTAGTAAGAAAAGATAGCAAATTGTCTGCGGTTAGAAGACAAGCGACAATGATAATCGATACATAATCGATACGTGTTCACTTTTTAATGACTAACTAAACGCTTGCAGAATTGTTGCAAACTTAAAGTAATTTTTCAAACAGTTCGTGGTAACGAAATGTAATAAGGAGCGACCCGGCTCAATAGTAACCGAAACTCTAAAAAATTTTGATATCAATAGTTACATCAAAAGAATCGCATTTTAATGCTGATTTTAAATATATAAAGTTTCATTAAGATAGGTTATACCCATCCAAAGTTACGAGCCTGAGAAAATTTGTCTCATTTTATAAAATAGGGGGAAACACCCCCTAAAAGTCATACGCTCTTAACGAAAATCACACCATCAGATTCAGCGTATCAGAGAACCCTATTGTAGAAGTTTCAAGCTCCTATCTACAAAAATGTGGAATTTCGCATTTTTGGCCAGAAGACAGATAACGGATGCGTGTTTATTTGTTTTTTGTTTGCTTTTTTGTTTGTTTTTTGTTATTTTTTTCCCAGGGATGATCGTATCGTATGATTAGTTCTAGAATGTCGCGAAAGGGCTTATTCTAACGGAAATTAAAAGTTTTAGTGGCCTTTTTAAGTGACTAAAAAAATTGGAGGGCACCTAGGCCCCCTCCCACGCTCATTCTCTCCCAAAAATCAGTGGATCAGAATTCTGAGATAGCCATTTTATTCACCATAGTCGAAAAACCTAATAACTATGTCTTTTGGGACGACTTCCTCCCCCGCAGTCCCCGTGGGAGGGGCTGCAAGTTACAAACTTTGACCTGTTTTTACATATAGTAATGGTTACTAGGAAGTGTACAGACGTTTTCAGGGGGATTTTTCGGTTTAGGGGGGAGAGTTGAGGGGTGGGTTACGTGGGAGGATATTTCAATGGAGAAACTTCTCATGGGGGAAGAGAATTTCAGTGAAGAGGGCGCAGGATTTTCTAGCATTATTTGAAAAAACAATGAAAAAATAACTATGAAAAGTTTTTTCTACTGAAAGTAAGGAGCAGCATTAAAACTTAAAACGAACAAAAATTATTAAGCATATGAGGGGTTTACCTCCTCGTTATACCTCACTCTTTACGCTAAAGTATTTTTAGTAATTTCAACTATTTATTCTACGGCCTTTGTGATTCAGAGGTCATTCTTAAGGAATTGGGACAAAATCTAAGCTTTAGTGTAAAAAGCGAGGTATCGACGAGGGTTGAACCCCCTCATATACGCTATAAAAACATACGAATATAGAAGTTCGTTACGTAAGCTAATTCGTAAGTTACGTATATTTTTTACCAATGAAAACGTTTGTAAAAATTAAAAGTTCTAGTTGCTTTTTTAAGTAATCAAAAACTTAGAGGGCAACTAGGCCTCCTCCCTCGCTCCTTTTTTCTCAAAATCTTCCGATTAGTTGCAATTATTAATATATAAATTTTGTTTTAATTATTTATGTGCGGAGAGCCAAGATCAAAACATGCATTAATTCAAAAACGTCCAGAAATTAAATTAAAAAAAAACAAGTTTTTTTAAATGAAAGTAAGGAACAACTTTAAAACTTAAAACGAACAGAAATTACTCCGTATATGAAAGGGGCTTTTCCTCCTCAACGCCCCGCTCTTTGCGCTAAAGTTTCTTACTGTTTTAAAAATAGTGTTAAGACAAAAAGTCAAACTTTAGCGTAAAGAGCGAGGCGTCGAGGAGGAAAAGTCCCTTTCATATACGGAGTGATTTCTGTTCGTTCTAAGTTTTAATGTTGCTCCTTACTTTCATTAAAAAAAACTTGTTTTTTTTTAAATGAAAAAAAGCTTGTTTTTTTTTTTTATTTAATCTCCAGTAAAATGGGAACTTCATTATGAGATGATTACCATGGCCAAAGAAAATCAAATTTCGTCATAGTCTTCCACTTACAAATGAAATAGATATTTCATATATTCACTCGTACATGAAATAGAAAATAACACTTGTAATCTACGAGCAACTTGAAAAGAATCAATGATCAAAAGGAAAAAAATTCTGAATGAAAAGTTTTATTGAGATTACTCTTGTATAGTACTGAAGGTTAAGGAAATGGAAATATAGTTGGCAAAGCAATTTCAAACTTTTCTGTTTGGCACCATTATAAGTTTCTTTTGGTCGATAGAAGTATTAAACGTAGGCAAGTGATTAAACTGGATCTCTTATTCTTTCAACAAACAGAAACAGGATATAAATCGCTATTTTTATATTGATCAGGGAATAATTCAACGGTCTAACCTAAATACCTCGGAACTATTTAATTACAGCCTTCTAAAATTGCCTTTTTTGGATTTGACAACCCTCCCTTAGATTTATTTTTTACCCCCCTCACTATCTAAGGATTTAACCTTGTGCATCCTTACAGTTAGTGTAAAAATATATTTCAGATTTTTTTTTCCATGAAAGTGTGATAATATGTCATTCTGTGTTCTCCGAAGTGTTATATTCTCTGGTACAATCAAAAGATATGGTTTTGCCAACTATTTGGCTCGTAAAAAGCCCCTTTTGCGAGATAGAGGGACTAGTTACACTCAGCTCTAGACCTTTACCCTTGCAAAATTACATCCAAACCAAAAGAAGTTGAACTGTATGAAAATCTATGCCTTTTTTTTACGTAACAATAACTTAGATTACTTCGAAGACCATACTGCCTCTTCAAGACGAAAGTATAACAGCTCAAAATAGTTCGAAATGTTAGAAAATATTTTCGAAGTAGCCAGTTAACAATTTTATATCTGTTTACTGTCCATTAAATGGTTTCATCCCTATTTTGAACTGTTATACTTTCATAACAATAACTGAAGTATCAGTAAAACTGAACTTTTATACAATTGAGCTCTAATATTGGCAATAATTGTGTCATTCAGGCTGGAACAACAAATATAAATCTCAAAATGCATATAACCGTTGTTCAATTCCACTTCTGTTGTCTACCATTTTTAATTATTCACGTTTCTTTTCTGAGAGCAAAGAACTGTTAAATAGTAAAAATCTTCACTTTCTTGGTGGTATGTTTGACTGTCTTGAAACTCTTAAAACTCTTTTAAAACTATTGGGCTCTAGGATCTTTTATTGGGACCATTTTTTTTTTTGGACTATTTTACACATGCTCATGGTCCTGCCAGTCACAGTTGTTCTCTTTTCAGATAACATAAAAAAAACTAGTTTTCTTAACTGAAAGTAAGGAGCGACATTAAAACTTAAAACGAACAGAAATTACTCCGTATATGAAATGGGTTGTCCCCTCCGCAATCCCTCGCTCTTTACGCTAAAGCTTTTAATTGTTTTAAAAAGCAGAATTGTGGCAAAGAGTCAAGCTTTAGCGTAAAGAGCGAGGGATTGCGGAGGGGACAACCCATTTCATATACGGAGTAATTTCTGTTCGTTTTAAGTTTTAATGTCGCTCCTTACTTTCAGTTATTTTCTAGTTTTTTTTATGTAATTTCTGAACGTTTTGGAATTAATGCATATTTGATTTTGGCTCTCCACACATTAATTATTAAAATGAAATTTGCATATTAATTCCTTTTTGGCTAAATGGCTTTCTCTTAGTTTTGATCAGACGATTTTGAGAAATAAGGGATGGGGAAGGAGGCCTAGTTGCCATGCAATTTTTTTCGGTTACATAAAAAGGCAACTATGAATTTTAATTTTTAACGAATTTTTTTATTAGTAAAAAATATACGTAACTTAAGAATTAACTTACGTAACAAACTTTTATATTCTTTAATTTTTATTATGTATATGGGGGGGGGGGTTTGTACCCTCGTTAATACCTCGTTCTTTACAATAAATCGTAAGTTTTGTCCCAATTCTTTAAGAATGACCCCTGGATCAGAAAGGTCGTAGAATAAATAGTTGAAATTAGTAAAAATACTATAGCATAAAGAGCGAGGTATTTATCTCCTCCTAAATACCTCACTCTTTATGCTAAAGTATTTTTAGAACCCCTCATATGCGTAATAAACTCTGTTCGTTTTAAGTTTCAATGCTACTCTTTACTTTCAATTGAAAAAACTTTTCCATGTTTATTTTTTCATTGTTTTTTACAGTAATTTTAGAAAATTATTCGCCCTTTTCATTGAATTTCTGTTCCCTCATGACATATTTCTCCAAAGAAAGATCCTCCCACTTAGCCCCCTCCCCTCAACCCGACCCCCAAAACCAAAAAAAAATCCCCTGAAAACGACTGTACACTTGCCAATAACCATTATTATATGTAAACACTAGTCGAAGTTTGTAACTTGCAGCCCCTCCCCCAGGGACTGTGGGGGATTAAGTCATTCCCAAGACATAGTTGTTATGGTTTTTGACTATGCGGAACAAAATGGCTATCTCAAAATTTTGATCTGTTGACTTTGGAGAAAAAATGAGCGTGGGAGGGGGTGTAGGTGCCCTCCAATTTTTTTGGTCACTTAAAAAGGGCACTAGAACTTTTCATTTCCGTTAGAATGAGCCCTCTTGCGACATTCTAGGACCACTTGGTCGATACGATAACCCCTGGGTAAAAAAAAACAAAAACAAATAAACACGCACCCGTGATTTGTCTTCTGGCAAAAAATACGAAACTTAACATTTTTGTAGATAGGAGTTTGAAAATTTTGCTATAGGGTTCTCTGATACGCCGAATGCGATGGTGTGATTTTCGTTAAGATTCTGTGACTTTTAGGGGTTGTTTTCCCCTATTTTCTGAAATAAGGCAAATTTTTCCAGGCTCGTAAATTTTGATGACAAAGACTAAATTTGATGAAATTTATATATTTAAAATCAACATGAAAATCTGATTCTTTTGATGTATATTTTAGCATCAAAATTCCGTTTTTTAGAGTTTCGTTTACTATTGAGCCGGGTCGCTCCTTACTACAGTTCGTTACCACGAACTGTTTGATGTACAGTGTGCAAACTAACAACAATTCCTTGAAAAAGAAAACAATTCCTTGAAAAAAAACGTTCTTAAAAAAAATAAACATCCGGTTGTTCACTATTCATCTTGAGTTATCTTCAAACGAACTTGTAAAATATGGGTGTTTGCATCGATCCAATCTTAGTTGTGCACAGTAGGGGGTTGAAGGATAGTATCCAGGAATATAGGCTTGTTTCATACTATGACAAAACATATTGGATTTCTTGTTTTGTTGTGGAATATTATTTCTCTTTTTTGACTTTCAAAATAGGATCACGTGAGTAGACATGATTGATTAGTAAAACACTGTAGACAGAGAGAGAGGCCTATATAGGGAGAGAGAGAGAGAGAGAGATTGAAGGAGAATAATAGTTATTTAACATTTCATACATAATTAGTAGAGAACTTATCTTCTTTGGGGGTGCAGTCTTAGGAATAAATGTTTTCTATGCCCAAACACATAGACTTCATAGAGATTTAGGTAAAATTTTCGCAGTTACCAATAAAGTGAATATGCCACTCGATGCCTTTTTTAATGTTCTTTACGAATATAATAATCGCTTCTATCGCTAATTCAAATTTAAGCACTTTTTGAGCTCTTAAAAGTGACGACTTTTCAATTAAAGTTTGAGTTATCGCTTGTTTTTTACAAAATAATACTACATTTCCTCAGCGCCGTTTTCTCAGTTGTTTTCGACAAAATGACACAGCATTTTTTCAGTGCCAAAATTATTTAACATAAGGTTAGTTTATGTAAGGTTAGGTCAAATATGCTTAAATTTGAATTTACGGCAGAAGCGATTATTATATTCGTAAAGAACATAAAAAAAGGCATCGAGTGGTATGTTCACTTGATTGGTAAGTTAATTAATGAACTGCAAAAAAATTACCGAGTTTTAATTGTTTTACCGGAATAATTCTGGTAGCAGATCTTTCACTGTGTAAAGGTGTTTCTCTGCTTTAGTTTGCTATAATTTACTTTCTAGGCTCCGTCAGATTTTGCGGGTGTTCGATGGTGGCTTAGAAGTACCCTCTGATAAACTGAAGTTAAATCTACAATATGCAATTTCTGTCTTTGAACATGTAATCACAAGTGATTCAGTTAAGTAAGTGCTTTTACTTTTAGGTTGTTTTAGCTTATATAGGCTAAGACATACACCTACAATTACTTGCTGTGTCAATTACTCGTAGTCATGTATAATCTATACCAGTGGCTCCCAACTTATTTCTGGACGAGCCCCACCTAGACATTTCTAAAATTGTGATGCTCCTCGGGATATTTAAATTATTTTATTCGTATTCACCTGAACGAAGCTTAAAAGGCCATTAAGTTGATTTTTTTTTCAGGTCGTCCTCTAGGCATATTTTGTGCTAATGAAACACGTTGTCAGTATAAAACACATTTTATAAAATGCTTGATATTGTTGCAGTACTATCATGTATTTTTTTTTTGCTCTTTAAAAGCATTTGAATGTAAGCTTACTCGAATAAAAATCTTTGTTTGACTAAAACGACTATAATCTAAAATGACGATACTTAATAGTATAGTCAGCCAAAGGATTCACGTCCTGCCCAAGACCCACCGAAATATTACCACTCACTGGTGAGGACTGCTCCCATCATTGGGATTTACGAGTCTATACGCTTAGGTCTATTTTTAAAGCATCTTCCTGCTCAATTTTCTCAAAGTAAAAAAAAAATCCATAAAATGTATGTCCAAAAGAAATTCTGAACCACAACTAGCATGATCGTGTAACCAAAACCTTAAAAAGGAAGGATTGGAAACAATATATCCGTCTAATGGATATACTTCTTATGCTGGTTCAAAACTTTTAAAATTAGTTTAAGACCTAACACACATTAAAATGATTAGCAATATGGGCAAAATTAGAAGAGCTGTAGTCATGTTAAGAAGCGAAGTCGCCCTTCCATATCAGGAAAAAAGTCAGATTTCAAAGTATGCCTGAGTAAAGTCCTATAATGAAAAAAGAAATCACCAATGCAACAGCACAAACACAGAAATAAACACACAACATAAAAAAAAATTAGCCATATGAACAAAAAAGACAGAATGAAAAAAGACAGAAGGAGAAAGGAAGACAATTTTCCTACTTTAATAATTAATATAGATCAGTACTTGAACGAGGCCTTAGCCCTACTCATCCATCCAATTCCATAGGTCAAACAGCATAGCCATACACAATCAACCGCAAAGAATAATCTATGGACAGGCAGTCGTGTCGTATAAGTATAAGTGGTCGAGTCGTGTTGTAATTATATATATATATATATATATACTAGGTGTTGGGGTGGCGCTTCGCGCCACCCCAACACCTAGTTGTGGGGCGCTTCGTGCCCCCCCCCCCAAACCCCCCGCGCGCGTAAGTCGTTACGTGCCATATTAGCTACGCGCCATTGTAGTTGTGTCCCTGTGTCGCACCTGTGAATATAGATAGATTTATATATGTGTTTCAAACTACGTAAAAATTGCGAATATACAACATTTTTGGCTTTCCCACTACTGGGAGCTTTCCGTTTCCAATTGCCAGCAATTGATCTGAAAATATTTGACCAGAGTCATCGTTTTGCAATCAGACACGCATATTTGTAGTTAATTTTAATATTTTTACGTGTGCCCATAAATTAGAATTTTTCAGGCAAGCATTCATTTCGTCTGCAGGAGTTAAACTACGTAAAAATTGCGAATATACAACATTCTTGGCTTTCCCATTGTCTGTGCATATACAAAGCCGTATGTACTAATAATGACGTCATATGCAAACGCTCTTTTTACAAACATACAAACATGCATACACACAACTCGTTTTTATATAGATAGATAGATAGATAGATACAATACAAATTAAATGCGTAAAACTTGCGAATATACAACATTCTTCGCTGTCCAATTGTCGCTGCATATAAATAGATTGTCAGGTTTACCGACCCTCGAACATGCAACGTACAATTGTCCATGGGAAAAACAATCAGTATTAAGATCTATACCACATTTTTCTAATGATTGACCTTGAGCTTTGTTAATGGTGATTGCAAATGCTAATCGAATTGGGAATTGCAATCTTTTAAATTGAAAAGGCAGATCCGTTGGAATCATGGGAATTCGAGGAATAAGAACAGCCTCACCCTCAAAAGGCCCTGTCAAGATTGTGGCCTCTATTAGGTTTTCCATTGTTTTTTTTTACGGCAAGTCGCGTGCCATTGCAAAGCTTTGGTGGGTTGATATTTCTTAAAAGTATTATTGGTACGCCTATTTTTAGTTGTAGCACGTCTGGTGGAAACCCTGAAAGATCTATGGAATTTAAAAATTCAGATGGATAATTAACCGCTTCATTTGGTTCCAAAACTGTGTCGACTGACTTGTAAAGGACTGCCTGGTCTCGAATCTTGGTCAAAACACTATTGTTGATTTCGTGGACGTCTATATTTTTGGGTGCGAGAATCGCTCTTTCACTTAGCCATTTATTATTTTTATAATTTTTTAGAATATTCGGAAATACTTTTTCAATCAATTCATTTTTGGACGTCACTAAATTACGGAAATCAGCAGGTAGTTGTAAACGTCCTGAAATTGAGTCTATCGTATCATAAATGTCTTTTTGTTCCGACGTTAACTTGGAAATGTTATTTTGTACATACGACAATAGATCACTCGTACTGTAACTTTGTTCACGATCCAATTCTACACATGTCGAAACAGCAGCGATACGGTTAGGTGAAGGCATTCCCAAATCCTGAAGAGGTTTGTTTGCCATACGTACGCACAAATCTTCTATAATAACTAAAGTGTAGTTATAAATTTCTGATGTAAAATCAAAAGTCATATCTGACGTCTCTAACTGTTTTCGATGGAGTATATCTTCGGACATTTTTGACTTATATTTTTCCCATAACTCTGTAGGAGCTGATGGAGAGCAAGTTGTTAAAATGATGCCAAACAATGCACGAATTTGACTTGGGGTTGACGTTTCGCACGCGTCATTGATGCAGTTATCCCAGTGTTGGTCATTCTCCAATAAATTCAGAGCTTGGCATGCACTACGGTAAGTGTCATGTATAGTTCCGTTTACAGTTCTCAAATACTCAAAGGATGTCGGACCGGGTACATTCACCAAAAGCAGGCGTAGAAAGAAGCATTCATGTTGATTGGGGTGAATGGTGTAGAGTCTTCCTATCGTGGTATCTTTGAAGATGGTAGGTTGGCCGTCAACTGACTTACCCTGTTTTCGACGTTCAAATACTTTATTTTTAGTATTCCACGTGTAATACGAAGGCACTTCAGTATACAGCAGTTTTTTTGAAAAGAATCATTTTTGCAAAGCGAAAAAAAAGCTGTTAATTTTGTATCCGGTGGATTCAGGGCTCTTTGTTGCACGTTGGTTTCCGAGAAATAAACACGTTAACCATTCTGTAAATGTACCGCTAAGTGAACAACAGCTGGACTACGTTCATGTATCGGAAATGAAAGAATTCGCCAAACAGCTTCATTACTGCTTATGTATCTTCCAGCCTGATATTGTACGATTTCGTCGAAATCTTTGATTTCGGGCTGCAAGCCAAAAACTGCCATGTCACTGCCT
Source organism: Artemia franciscana (assembly GCF_032884065.1). Taxonomy (NCBI): domain Eukaryota; kingdom Metazoa; phylum Arthropoda; class Branchiopoda; order Anostraca; family Artemiidae; genus Artemia; species Artemia franciscana. The sequence goes on from NC_088868.1 coordinate 18,006,460, forward strand.
TTGTTGACGTATTTACATATGTATTTGATTGCCTTTACGGAGTTACAGTATTCAACGTTTATGTGTGCATTAAATGTTTTTGACAATAATGGGGAATATGGAACAACCCACTGGTTATCTACTTCGATGGTGGTACCGTTGCCATTGTAGGTTCTTCAGTCATTTTACAATTAGAAATTTCTCTTTCAACGGTCTTCTTACAATTAAAAATTTGTCTTTGAACGCTATTCTTAAATACCTATGTCCTGGTCGTCATTTATATTCCCTGTGTCCCGGTCGTCATTTGTGTCCCGGTATCCCAGTCTGTAATTTCTCTTTGAGTGTCCCGGTCGTTATTTATATTCCCTCTGTCCCGGTCGTCATTTGTGTCCCGGTCTGTAATTTCTCTTTGAGTGTTTTTTCTTTTTAGTATTTTTTAGTTTTTTTACATTTTTTCTTTTTTCCGTTTTCTTTTTCTTCTTTATTTTTCAGCTTCACTATGAAATACATATCGCCGAACCTTTGTTTTTTTAACTAAAATCTGGTAGGCATTGATGACCTTATCCAAGTCAAAATCCCAAACCCAATCATCATCGCTATCATTTTCAGTTTTGATATGTTTTGACTCTCGCTGTCCAGGTGGATCTTCACCTAACTGCGCGGTTTTGCGTTCTTTAGCCTCAAGCCTGTTTCCTTGCTGTTCTTTTGATTCCTCGGCACGCTTTCTTTTCTGACTTTCTCTATCAGCAGCAAGTTTTTTGGCATAGACTCTTTGAGCATCTTCATCGGCTTTTGCCATTGTAAGCTCATCAGTCATTTTAAACTTAAACATTAATAGATTTCTACGTGAACATATATGTCTTAAATATCTTTAATGACGTCACCGTCATAGCAAAAATGACGACAACTAACTTCATGACGTCAGTCGACACAGAAACATGACGTCACCTGACAGACAGACACACAGACAGACAACTTATTTTTATATATATATAGATATAAGTGGGGTATAGGAAGGTTGAAGACTTTTGATGCAGACCCATCCTCACACCATCTTATATACGGATAGTAAATATTTCTGATTTAGGATCTAACACCCTCTTTATTGTCTTCAGAAAAGACCTTGTTTCTTTTCCCCTCTGTAGGAAAGTCACACTAAAGTCAGAGATTGGTGTAAGATCTCTGTATTCGTGAAATTGTTCATATATCTCAAAGGGACCGCTACATTTTGTTTCTTAATTAATCTAATCAAAAACTGTGTCTCTTCTTCTATGTAATTCAATTTTTTTCGGAAAAAGATCAATCAGAAAAAAAGAAAGGAAGAGTATTTTTCAAATCACAATCTTTTCTGATTTATTCCGTCATTTCTGGTATTTTCTCAATAAATCATCTACTTTGGTGATTTTCCGAAAATTTTCTAGCAAAATTTGGAACAAATTTGGCCAAGTTTATGCTGAATATGTGTTTTCTATGCTCAAAAATTGTAAAACCAAAAAATCTTTAAGAGATTTTGCGCGACACGGTCGGTACATTAAAATCAAAATCCACAACATAGTTCCTTTTTTAATCTTTCTCTTTGTTTGTTCTATGGCCCTAATTGGTATGGCCTCGTAACGGTTAATTTATTGCTTTCGCTTGAGATGTGTATTAAATTGTATAATATCTTGTTCTCGATGTTTTCAAAGTTTAAATATAAATCTTGGTCATTCCTTTATTTTTCTAAAACGATGATAAACTTATGTCGCTAAATTTTAAACTTTAAATTAAGTTAATACTTTTAAATTTAATATAATTTAAATTTAAACTTAATTTTTACTTTTTTTTAAACTTCATTTTGCTTAATTTGCGATGAATCTTGATGACACATACACATAAGTTAGTCAAAATAAAAGCAAGAAATCCGACTTTATATCCAAGGAGTATACTCCCCCTCCTGTTCAGTTTTCATATCACACCATGGTGCAGATGAAGTACTTCATTTATCTTGTAGTACCTGTTGATAATATACATCAGAACGTTTATCAGGTTTTGCCATTGAAAACGATTTTTTAATGGCCAAATAAGTTAGTAAAACAAAAAAAATGGAACGAAAAAGGCGGTTATATACTTTTGCAGTACCGACTTACATCACGTTTTCGAACTAAGAACTGTTCAGAAACAAATATGACGATCAAATACACAAGCGGTTATTAGCACAGCAGCGGTATGTCAAAAATGAAAATGAAGAGCAAAGAAACATGGTTAGAAGACATGCGAGACCGAGCATGTGAGCAAGTCAAAAATAAAATAAAAAGCAAAGACACACACAGTTAGAAGAAAAGCGTCAGCGTCTCAAAAATGAAAATGAAGAGCAATGACAAACGTGTTTAGAAGATATATGACACCGAGCATGTGAGAAAGTCAAAAATAAAAATGAGAATCAAATACACAAGTGGTAATTAGAACAGCGGTGGCATGTCAAAACTGAAAATGAAGAGCAAACCCACACGGTTAGAAGACATGCGGCACCGAACATGTGAGCGAGTCAAAAATAAAATAAAGAGCAAAGACACACACGGTTAGAAGAAAAGCGTCAGCGTCTCAAAAATGAAAATGAAGAGCAAAGACAAACGTGTTTAGAAGATATACGACACCGAGCATGTGAGAAAGTCAGAAATAAAAATGAGAATCAAATACACAAGCGGTAATTAGAACAGCGGCGGCATGTCAAAACTGAAAATGAAGAGCAAACCCACATGGTTAGAAGACATGCGGCACCGAACATGTGAGCGAGTCAAAAATAAAATAAAGAGCAAAGACACACACAGTTAGAAGAAAAGCGTCAGCGTCTCAAAAATGAAAATGAAGAGCAAAGACAAACGTGTTTAGAAGATATACGACACCGATCATGTGAGAAAGTCAAAAATAAATTGAGAATCAAATACACAAGCGGTAATTAGAACAGCGGCGGCATGTCAAAACTGAAAATGAAGAGCAAACCCACATGGTTAGAAGACATGCGGCACCGAACATGTGAGCGAGTAAAAAATAAAATAAAGAGCAAAGACACACACACTTAGAAGAAAAGCGTCAGCGTCTCAAAAATGAAAATGAAGAGCAAAGACAAACGTGTTTAGAAGATATACGACACCGAGCATGTGAGAAAGTCAAGAATAAAAATGGGAATCAAATACACAAGCGGTAATTACAACAGCGGCGGCATGTCAAAACTGAAAATGAAGAGCAAACCCACATGGTTAGAAGACATGCGGCACCGAACATGTGAGCGAGTCAATGAAAATCAAACTGGATAGCGAGAATCAAAACTTGTCAAATTGAAAATGATAGTGATGATGATTGGGTTTGGGATTGTGGCATGGATTATGTCATCAATGCCTACCATACTTTTGAAAATCAAGAATATGGACTAGATAAATTGTTGGAAGAAAAAACAGTTTTTGTCCCACCCCTGAAAAATTTAAAGAAACAAACGTGGTCATCATTGTCTTGCGTACATTTGAAAATAAAAACTTGGACTAGATAAATCGTTGGAAGAAACAGAAACTTTTGTTCTATTACCTGAACAATTAAAAGAAACCAAGGTTCGGTGATATGTCTTTCATAATGACGAAAGACAAGCCGAGGCAAAAGTTAAAGGTCCAATGTAATTTTACGAAGGTACCGCTTCTAATTTAAGGTCCATTTGGACGTCATGACATCAATCAAGAAAAGGCTCAAAATGTCTTCGTTTAGAAGACAGTTAACAATGAGAATTTATATATAGAAGGTCGCCATATGTCAAATGCCTGTGCCACCCTCCATTATATATATATATATATATATATATATATATATATATATATATATATATATATATATATATATATATATATATATATATATATATATATATCATGAAAAGAGAAATCACCAATGCAACAGCACAAACACAAAAAAAAAAAAAAAGAGACAGAAGGAGAAAAGGAAGACTGTTTTCCTAAATTAGTGATTAATATAGACCAACACTTGAATGAGGTCTTAACCCTACTCATCCATACAATCACATAGGTCAAAAAGCATAGCCACACACAATCAACCATAAAGAATAATCCATGGACAGGCAGTCATGTCGTCAATAAGTATAAGTATACTTATATATATACTATATATATATATATATATATATATATATATATATATATATATATATATATATATATATATATATATATATATATATATATATATATATATATATATAAATAAGTTGTTTGTTTGTGTGTCTGTCGACTGACATCATTATAAGGATTGAGCTGTATGTCGTCATGAAGTTGTTTGTCGACTGACGTCATGTTTGTCGACTGACGAAATTACAGACTGGGACACCGGGACACAAATGACGACCGGGACACCGGGACACAAATGATGAAACGTATACCGTATAGTTGCAAACTTACGATGATTTTTCTCCAATAAAATGGAAATTGGATTATGAGATGATTACCATAACCAAAGAAAATGAAGTTTTTTTTTAGCAATTTCAAAAGAGCTATTTATTCTAATTTAATGACCTTGTGATTCAGGGATCATTCTTAAAGAATTAGAACGTAACTCGATCCTTAGCGTAAAGAGCTAGGTGTTGACTAGGGGCCAAGTCCTTAGTATACGGAATAATTTTTGTTCGTTCTAAGTTTTAATGTTGTTCCTTACATTCGGTTAAAAAATTTTGTTTTTTCATTCATTTATCAAAAGGGAAGAAATTATGGATGAAACCTTTAATTGAATTACAGCTATATCGTACTGAAGGTTAAGGAAATGGAAATATCTTGGGCTGTTTGGCGAAGCAATTTTAAACTTTTCTATTTAGCACCATTATGAGTTTCTCTTATGAAATTCGGTCTACAGAAGAATTAAAAGTATTGATTAAATTGGATCTCTCATATTCTTTCAACAGACAGAAACAAGACATAAATTGCTATTCTTCTATTCATCAGGAAATAATTCTAGGGTCTAAACTAAATAGATCGGAACTATAGAACTATGGCGTTCTAAAAATGGACTGTTTTGGATTTTGACGAAACCTCCTAGGATATATTTTCTAGCCCTCTCCATATCTAAGGATTTCCCCTTATGCACCTTTGCAGTCAGCGTAGAAATGTATTCCAGTTTGTTTGTTGTTTTTTTTTTATCTCCCACGCTAATTGTTTTCCCAAAGTCACCGGATCAAAATTCTGAGATAGCCATTATTATTCAGCGTAGTCGGAAAACCTTATAACTATGTCTTTGGGGACGACTTACTCCCCCACAGTCCCCGTAGGAGGGGCTACAAGTTACACACTTTGACCAGTGCTTACATGTAGTAATGGTTATTTGGAAGTGTTCAGACATTTTCAGGGGGATTTTCAGGTGGGGGGGGTTTAGAAGAGGGGGATACGTTGGGGGAACTTTCTTTGGAGGAATTTGTCATGGGGGGAGACAATTTTCATGAAGGGAGCGCAGGATTTTCTAGCATGATTAAAAAAAAAAAACAATGAAACAATAAATATGAAAAAGCTTTTTCAACTGAAAGTAAGGAGAAGCATTTAAACTTAAAACGAACAGAAATTATTACGCATATGATGGGCTTACCACCTCCTAATACCCTGCTCTTTACGCTAAAGTATTTTTAGTAAATAAAAGCCATTTAGCCCAAAAAAATAAATATGCAAATTTCGTTTTAATTATTCATCTGCGGAGAGCCAAAATCAAAACATGCATTGATTCAAAAACGTGCAGAAATTAAATAAATATAAAACAAGTTTTATTAACTGAAAAGGGGATGCTTCCACATCAACGCCGCGCTCTTTACGCTAAAGTTTTTTACTGTTTTAAAAATTAAAGTTATTAGAAAGAGTCAAACTTTCAGTCAAGCGTTGATGAGGAAGCAGCCCCTTTCATATACGAAGTAATTTCTGTTCGTTTTAAGTTTTAATGCCGCTCCTTACTTTCCGTTAACAAAACTTGTTTTGTTTTTTTTAGTTAATTGTATCAGCATCGTCTCCCTGCTGCTTTGTTTGCTTGCTTACTAATAAATTTAAGATCATCCTCACCATCTATCCTTTTTTTCTTTTCTTTTCTTTTTTCTTTTCCTTTTCTTTTCTTTTTTATTTTCCTCTCCTTTTTGTTTTGTTTTTAATTGTGTCTTTATTGGGATTGTAAGCCCAAACAAGCTTTACTTCGGGTCATTTGCTTGTTTTGTTTGGTTTATTTGTATTAATAAACCCATCTTTCTCTCCCTTTCTATTACGAAAAGCGCAGCATTTCACCATAAAAGATTATTTTCCTTTTTGTCACGTTGTGCTTCAGCCTCTCAATCAACATGTGCATTTCTTCTTTTTTTCGCGTATTAGTTTTTATATATGCTTCTCTTCTAGCGTTTATGAACTGTCTCTAGTTCCCTTTTAAGAGTCAAAATTGATTGGAAGCAAACTAGCCCCTTCCCCAACACCCTTTCCCCCAAATGCATTCAAAAAAAATTTGGGAATACCGATTTTCTTCAAAATAGTTCAAACACCATAGTACAATGCAACCAGGGTTGACAATACCCCTCCCCCCTCTTCTCGAGCCGAAGGGCAGGGGTTGTAAGCTATGCCCCAAAGGCATACATGGTTTTTATTGAAATTTTAAATTTACTGCCCTTTTTAAGGTTCAAAAGCGGGTAGATTGCAGCCAGTCCCCCCCCCTACAATCATCTTTTGTTAAAACATGTGTTGAGCATAGTTGAAAGGCTCGGTAATTATGTCTATGAGGAAGTTAACCCCCACCACAAAGTCTTCAGTGTGAGGGTTGTAAGTCGTTCAATTTGGCCATTGCTTACATGTAGTATATGTTACTGATAGCAGTGGGCATGTTTGACCTTTACTTTGCAAAAAGGACAAAGGGTAATTTTAAGGGAGTGCATACAGATTGTCCAAATAGCTTAATTCAGGAATAACTGAATATATTAATTTCATACTTTCAGGAAGTGATAAGGGAAATAAGCAATGGGGCAAAAGGGCAATTTTTGCATGCTACTACTACTACTACTACTACAACTGCCACTACAACTACTGCTACCACTACTATTACTACTATTGATACTACTGCTACTGCTCTTACCACTGTTGATGCTACTACTACTACTATTATGACTAATACTACCTCTACTACCACTAAAACTAATACATCCGTAATGAGTACTACCAAGGCAAAGGGTACTGAAATGAACATCTAAGGAAACTTTAAGAGGAAAGCTGAACTAAACAAAACATCTTATGTGCATACTGTCTGTTAAAAGGGTGTAATAGTAGCTTATTTGGAATGGCTTGGCGAATCAGAATGAAAATTCTGGGGCATCGTGAGGGGGAGTTGACCAAAAGGCAATATTTACAAGCAATTACTGCTATTAATACCGCTTCTACCGCTGTTACTTCTACTATTACTATTAACACAACACCATTACTGCTACTGCTGCTCCTAATAGTGCCAGTACTACTATCATACCAGCACTAGTAAGTCTAAGCATATGAAGATTAAAATTCGACAGGATATTGAGGGCGAATTTGAACTAAATCAATAGATACTACGTACATGCAGATTTTCAAAAGGGCTTATCTCCATAATGGATGTGGGTATTGCGTTGGAACTCTCAGAGAATGCTTAAAGGGGAAGATCCATTGACTAAACGGTAATGTGTGTATGCTACTGCTAAAACTACTACCACTGCTACAATAATGCTACTGCTGCTTCTACTTTTACTACTACTACTACTGCTACGAAAATACTCAACTACTATTTCAATCGCTACTACTACTGCCGCTACTAAAACAATCAAATTTACTTGTAAACGCACAATTAATCTGTGGTTAGAAGACAAAGGAAAATTATCGAGAGAATGAAAGAATATTTTAGTTTAGCTGGCTTTAGTATGTGAAGGATAAAAGAGAAGGGGGATTTGAATTGACGCCAAAATTACTTAATCCTATTTAAATTGCTAATTTTTCATCCTAGAGTGAAAAAATGTTATTTCAACGTTTGCGGAGATTTAGAGGGTTGACTAAATAAATTTACGCCTGAATTTCTTAACCCTCCTGGAATGGACGTCAAATCAAAAGCTATTGAAAAGGTAAACTAATCTTTTTAAGTGGAAAAATTTTTCGAAAATTGGAACAATCTGTCAAATTTTAAGGTAATCCGTAAAAGGATTTTTCTAAGGGGAAGTGTCTGAAACTGCCCAAAATATATTTTCGGTACTTAACGGTTATATAATAGACACTATACAATTTCGATCGTGAATGATGTGAGCATGGCACAAGAAACTGGTCAAGAAACTTCTTTATACCACACAATTGGCTTTGGTTTGTTGCAAAATAAATTGAAGCTATATTTTATTTAAGTATTTAGTTTGTATTTTGGTTTGGCTTATGAAAACAAATTTGGGCTATATATTTGCATATTGGGGGGGGGGGTAAAGCATAGCATACATTAAATACAGCAATAGTTAGTTCACTTATTTAATGTATGCTATGCTTTACCCCCCTCCCCCTAATGTGCAAATATATAGCCCAAATTTGTCTCTAAGCTGTTATATATTCATCATATTTTGTTTCGTTTCATTAGCATCAATCGAACTTCACTTCCCGAGTGTCTCTTATATAACCGATAAGTACCATATTTTTTATGTCACATTACCACGCATATTTTTGGCTATATTTACACAATTTAGGGATTTTCACTCGCGAAAGTGACGAAGCTAGTGGTGCTAAAACCTGTTTTAGTTTTCTAAGTGGTGTAAGTTTTCTAAGTTTTCTCTAGTTTTCTAAGTTCTAGTGGTGTAGATTCTGTTTAGATTCACTGGCGATCAGAATGGATGCATTTGATTTAAAAAAAAGTCGTTTGTTTTATTACTCTACCATCAAAATAGACCATGTAAGGTTTGGAGCTCCCGCGACCGAAATCCTTTAAAAATTGGTTCAATATACATCTATTGAAGATGACCTGTAAAAGGAATATTTGAGAACTATCGATAATTTGCTTGGCGAGTTATCTCGATCCTAAACCATTTCTATGGCAACCGGAAAGATACTCTGATTCCTTTGCGCGGAATTTTATTGGTAATTTTAGCCTGTGAGTTTATTACTCAACATTTCTTTTTATCTAACCGTTTTTACTTTGAAGTAGCCCTCGGCCGCTTTCCATAATTGCTAAGGGACCTCATAGATTTTACAATGCTACACTGACCATAAGCCGATCGCGCTGATTGCTCGAATTAATTTAAAACCTTTAAGAGGATCGTAAAACTAAATTCAGAGCAACATCACTAAAAGGCACATTCGAACTTTTCTTCAACCCTCCTCTTGAAAGTTAACAATATGTAACAGTAATACAATGTAGGATTCTTTTTTTTACAAAAAAATATGATGGTGTGATTTTTATTATGATCTCTTGATGTTTGAGTATGTCACTCCCTTTTTTGAAAATCAGGCAAATTTTCTCAGGCTCATATCTTCTGATGTTTAATATTAAACTTAAGGAATTTTACACATTTATAATCAGCGTAAAAAGCCAATTGTTTTGGTGTATCTAATGTTTTCAAAATTATTTCTTTAAAATTTTTGATTACAGTTGGACTTAATCACTCCTTACTTACAGTTCGTTCCCACGCACTGTTGACTGTAAGCTCAGCCAGAGTCAACCCACCTCTAAATGGGTACCTGGAGAAATCTGGGGATGACTAGCACGAAGGGTGTGTGAAAGCACAGGGTGGCTGGTCCCCAGCCCCCCCCCCATTGCACTCCATGGCTGCAGGATCCATGAAACGGGGGGGGGGGTCAGCACCGCTGGTTGGACCTTAAGGGTCTAGTTCCGTCAAACTTACTTTTACTAACTTTGTTTTTACTTTTGATATAATGGTTTGAACCATAGAAAAGGAATATGAGCATTTGGAAAAGGTTGAAAGCCAGTATTTTTCTGTTTTAGATTCCGCTGACGAATGTAAAAATTTTCCCTCAGCTTTTTCCGAAACAAAAAACCTTTGAGTGAAATTTGTCAGATTATTTTAATAAAACAGTTCGTTGTAACAAACTGTAAGGTAAGTCGACCCAGCTCAAATGTAGCCGAAACTCTAAAAAATGGAATTTCGATACCAATAGATATATCAAAAGAATAAGGCTTATTATGCTAATTTCAAATATATAAGTTTCATTATGTTTAGTTATACCCATTAACGGCTAGGAGCCTGGGGAAATTTGCCTGATTTTCAAAGAAAGGGGTTTCACCCCCTAAAAGTCATAGAATTTAATGAAAATCATACCATCAGATTCAGCGTATCAGAGAGATTTCAAGCTTCTCTCTGCAGAAATGTGGAATTTTGTATTTTTTGAAACAAGACCACGGATGGGGAATTTTTTTCCAGGGGTGATACTATCGACCCACTGGTCCTATAATATCGTGATTGAGCTTATTTGAATGGAGCTTAAAAGTTTTAGTGGCCTTTTTAAGTGACCAAAAATATTGAAGGGCAATTGGGTCTCCATTTTTCCCCAAACTTATCTAATCAAAATTTAGATATAGCCATTTTGTTCGGTATAATTGAAAGACCAAATGATTGTGTCTTTAATTGTAAAATGACCCTAGTCCGTGGGGAGAGGTCTGGAAGCTTTGAAATTTGCCCATTGTTTCCGCACAGTATTCTTATTGGGAAGTATACAGATATTTTTGGGGGTGGTGGCAGGGGGTTGTGATTGGGGTGAATCTCTATAGTGAAAATCTTTTTTTGGAATGGAAGTTTCTTGGGCCTGAATATTCCAGAGGAAATTCACTGGCCCTTCCCACGCCCATTTTCCCGAAAAATTATCTGATCGAAATTTTGAGATTGCCATATTCTTCAGTATTGTTGAAAGACCAGGTGATTATGTCTTTAGGTGTAAAATAACCTCCCAGAGTCCGTGGGGAAAGGTCTGGAAGTTATGAATTTGGCCCATTGTTTACGCGTAGTATTTGCTTTTAGGAAGTATACTGACATTTTTTGGAGGGGGGACTGTGCTTGGGATGGATTTCTATTGGAATAATCTTCTTTGAGAAGTGAAATTTATTGGGATGAATAATCCAGGGGAAACGTTAAACTGGCAGGGGGGGGGGGAGGAATTTGAAAGAATTGCTATACAAAATTCCTTTTAATTGTCTTGTATTCTCTTTGCCAAATTTTTCACGTGAATATTCTCTCGCGGAATTATTCAGGGGCTTTTTTCCGCGTGTTTTGATTTCCGGGAAATTATTTCCATGAAAGGGGACATTTTTGGAGTGATCGAGAAACCAATTACAGAATAAAGTCTTATTCAAATGAAAGAATGCTTAGGAGAATTTGTCAGACTGAATCGTCTGCAAGAAGTTTTACTTGGAGGGGGGATTTTCAAGGAGGATGTAACTGCCTGGAGGGAATTTTACGGGGGATATGCACTTTACGTTGGATTAAATTTCCATTTTGGAGTTTCCCGTGAGGAGGAGGGGTATATTTCATAAAAGGTGAGCAAGATTTACCGGAACTATTTGAAAAACTTGCACAAATTATTCCATATACGAAGGATAGCCCCTACTCCATACCTTGCTCTTTACGCCAAAGTTTGACTGTTTGTTCCGATTTCTTATGAGTGTCTATTGAAACACGGGGGCTCTTTAATAAGAATAGGAATCTTTTTTTTTATAATTACTAACAGCTTTAGAATAAAGATCAAGGTATTGAGGAGGGGGCAACCCATCATATACGGAATAAATCTGCCAAAATTGATATACAAATTTTATTTTAATTTTTCATGTATGGTGAGCAAAATTCAAACCTGTATTTGTTGAAGAACATTTGAAAATTATATAAAAAAAATTTCTTTTAACTGAAGGTAAAGAGCGGCATTAAAACTTAAAACGAACAGAAATTATTCTGTGGATGAAAGGGGCTGTCTTCTTCTTAACCCCTTACTATTTATGGTAGAGTTTTTATCATTTTACAAAACAGAGTTTTGAGAAAGAGTCAAACCTCAGCGTCAAGATTGAGGCGTTAAGGAGGGGACAACCTCTCTCAAAACAAAGGCAATTTTTCAGGCTCGTAACTTCCGATCGGTAACACTAGACTTGATGAAACTTAAACATTTGAAATGAGCATAAAAATTTAACTCTTTTGATATATCTATTGGTAACAAAATTCCATTTTCTAGAGTTTCAGTTACTATTGAGCGGAGTCACTCCTTACTTACAGTTCGTTACCACGAACTGTTTAGAACCAGCAATTTCATTTGAATTAAGTAGTTCTGGCATAAATCAAATTCCTCCTTCCCGTTTATCCTTCACAGACTCGAGCAATCTAAACTAGAACGTTCCTTACTTCCATTGTAATTTTGCTTCGGCTTCTAACCGAAGATTTCGTCCTGCAACAGTTTTGTTTGCACTTCAATGCTACTTTGCTGTTCTTTTTTCCGTGTCTTTTTTTAGCTGTTTAGAGTCATTTGTCATCTTGTGTAATTCTGCATGCATCATAGATGCTAAAACTAATGCAACCCCTCTGGGGGGAGGGGTTATAATGTAATTTATGCTATTGAAATGTATATAAATATGACGCGCCACTCACATGAATTTTTTTTCCAAAATTAAGGGTCTAAACGAATTTTCTCAAACTTGTAACCTATCTTGATCGTTTTTTTTTTAGGCCAGAAAATCCCCTGGGTCAATCAAGAACGGTAGCATTAGAGCTGCTATTAATAGCAGCAGCTGTTATCTTTAATACTGATATGATCAGGCAATACATTCTAATTCCCTTTCTTTTAGGGTTTAATTCATTCATTGATAGGAAATTATGTTCGTTTTTAGCTTGAACTATTGTAGGACTGCATTTCTCCTTGTCCTTGTTTTTAATTAACTTAATCAATCAGTCATTTTATTAATACTAAACAGAACAAATACAAACGTAGAAATATTGATGCACCAAGAAGCTTGGCTTGTAGTGGGCCACGGAATTTAACAATAAACAGTGGACTTTTATAAAACACTAAAACATATGGAATATTAAAACAATATAACAAGACAAGGACACTAAAATGAAAGGAAGATTGCTGAAAATGGTTTTAAAAGAAGAGAAAAGAGATATATAAATTGAGATAGAATATTTAAAAAAGGAGAAGAACTACTGGACCGAAAAGATCCGACGAGAAACTGCCTTTGAGAGAGAGATAGAGGGATATACGGAGGGATGGAGTTCCGTAGTAGAATGGATTGATCAACGGGAGACCTCTGACCTTCTGTTGATGATGGTTTAGGTAAAATAAGTCTTTGAGAAGAATTACGTAGAGAAGAGGAGTATCTACCTGTCTGTTTAAAAATTGCTGCAGAGACGGTGGAAATGTACCTAGAAGAGTAGAATGTGCTAAATAAAGATTACTTTTACTCACAGTAAAATCCGGCGGATCTATTCCAATGTTATTATAAAGATCAAACAGTTCTTGGTAACGAACTGTAGTAAGGAGCGACCCGGCTGAATATTAACCAAAACTCTAAAAAGTGTTAAATCAAAAGAATTGAATTTTAATGCTGATTTTAAATATATAAGTTTCATCAAGTTTAGTTTTACCCATCGAAAGTTACGAGCCTGAGAAAATTTACCCTATTTTAGAAAATACGGGTAAACACCCCTTAAAAGTAATAGAATCTTAACGAAAATCATACCATCAGATTCAGCGTATCAGAGAACCCTACTGTACAAGTTTCCAAGCTCCTATCTACAAAAATGTGGAATTTTGTATTTTTTTTTGCCAGAAGACAAATCACGGATGCGTGTTTATTTGTTTTTTTTTTTGTTTGTTTTTTCCCAGGGGTGATCGTATCGATCCATTGGTCCTAGAATTTTGTGAGAGGGCTCATTCGAACGGAAATGAAACTTTCTAGTGCTTTTTTTAAGTGACCAAAAAAATTGGAGGGCATCTAGGCCCCTTCCCACGCTCATTTTTTTCCCAAAGTCGTCGGATCAAAATTCTGGGATAGCCATTTTATTGAGCATAGTCAAAGAACCTTATAACTATGTCTTTGGGTACGACTTACTCCCCCACAGTCCCCGTGGGGGGGGCTGCAAGTTACAAACTTTGACCAGTGTTTGCATATAGTAATGGTTATTGGGAAGTGTAAAGACTTTTTCAGGGGGATTATTTGGTTGGGAGAAGGGGTTGAGAAGAGGGGGTTATGTGGTGGAAATTTTCCATGAAGGAATTCGTCATGGGGGAAGAAGATTTCCATGAAGGGAGCGCAGCATTTTCTAACATTATTTAAAAATAAAACAATGAAAAAATAAGTATGACAAAGTTTTTGTCAACTGAAAGTAAGGAGTAGCATTAAAACTTAAAACGAACAGAAAATATTACGCATATAAGGGGCTCACCTCCTCCTAATACCTCACTCTTTACGCTAAAGTATTTTTTAGTAATTTCAACTGTTTATTCTATGGCCTTTGTGATTCAGGGGACAAAATTTAAGCTTTATTGTAAAGAGCGAGGTATTGACGAGTGGGCGAATCCTCTCATATACGTAATAAAAAGATACGAATATAGAAGTTAGTTACGTAAGCTAATTCGTAAGTTATGTATTTCTTTTACTAATGAAAACGTTCGTAAAAAACTAAAAGTTTTAGTTGCCTTTTTAAGTGCCCAATTGGAGGGCAACTGGGCCTCCTCTCCCTCCTTTTTTCTCAAAATCATTCGATCAAAACTATGGGAAAGCCATTTAGCCAAATAAATAAATATGCAAATTTCGCTTTAATTATTCATCTGCGGAGTGCCGAAATCGAAACATGGATTAACTAAAAACGTTCAGAAATTAAATAAGAAAAAACAAGTTCTTTTTTACCTGAAAATAAGGAGTGACATTAAAACTTAAAACGAACAGAAATTACCCCGTATATGAAAGGGGCTGTTCCCTCTTCAACGCCCTGCTCTTTACGCTAAAGTTTTTACTGTTTTATAAAGTAGAGTTGAGAGAAAGAGTCAAACTTTAGCGCAAAGAGCGAGACGTTGAAGAGGGAACAGCCCCTTTCGTGTATGGGGTAATTTCTGTTCGTTTTAAGTTTTAATATCGTTCCTTACTTTCAGTGAAAAAAAAAACTTGTTTTTTTTATTTTATTTAATAAGAGGAAGGACAAAGGTGAGGGAGCAGTGAATTAGCCATACTGCTCTATTTTTGGCTCTTTGAAAGGAGCATAGAAGATTTTGGAGAGCCAAAATCAGACATGCATTAATTCAAAAACTTTCAGAAATTAAATAAAAAAAACAAGTGTTTTGCAATGAAAGTAAGGAGCGACATTAAAACTTAAAACGAACAGAAATTACTCCTTATATGAAAGGGGCTTTTGCTCCTCGACACCCCGCTCTTTACGCTAAAGTTTTTTATTGTTTTAAAAAGTAGAGTTGCGAGAAAGAATCAAACTTTAGCGCAAGGAGCGGGGTGTCGAGGAGGAAAAGCCCCTTTCATATAAGGAGTAATTTCTGTTCGTTTTAAGTTTTTATGTTGCTCCTTACTTTCATTACAAAAAACTAGTTTTTTTTATTTAATTTCTGAAAGTTTTTGAATTAATGCATGTCTGATTTTGGCTCTCCGTGCATAAATTATTAAAATGAAATTTGCTATTAATTCTTTTTTGGCTAAATGGCTTTCTCTTGGTTTTGATCAGACGAATTTGAGAAATAAGGGGTGTGGAAGGAGGCCTAGTTGCCCTCCAATTTTTCGATTGCTTATAAAGGCAACTTGAACTTTAAATTTTTAACGAACTTTTTTATTAGTAAAAAATATATGTAACTTAAGAATTAACTTACGTAACAAACTTTTATATTCTTATATTTTTGATTATATATATGTGGGGGTTTGTCCCCTCGTTAATACCTCGCTCTTCACACTAAATCTTAAGTTTTGTCCCAATTCTTTAAGAATGACCCCTGAATCAGAAAGGCCGTAGAATAAATAGTTGAAATTACTAAAAATAATTTAGCATAAAGAGCGAAGTATTTATCCCCTTCTAAATACCTCGCTCTTTATGCTAAAGTATTTTTAGAACCCTTCATATGCGTAATAATCTCTGTTCGTTTTAAGTTTTAATGCTTCTCCTTACTTTCAATTGAAAAAACTTTTTCATGTTTATATTTTCATTGTTTTTTTTTTTAATAGTAATGCTAGAAAATCCTGCGCCCTTTTCATTGAATTTCTCTTCCCCCATGAAATATTCCTCCAAGGAAAGATCCTTCCATATAGCCCCCTCCCCTGAACCCCACACCCAAACAAAAAAATCCCCCTGAAAACTTCGGTACACTTCCCAATAACCATTACTATATGTAAACATTGGTCAAAGTTAGTAACTTGCAGCCCCTTCCCCAGGGACTGTGGGGGGTAAGTCATCACCAAAGACATAGTTATTATGATTTTCGACTATGCAGAACAAAATGGCTATCTCAAAATTTTTATCCGTTGACTTTGGGAAAAAATTGAGCGAGGGAGGGGGCCTAGGTGCCCTCCAATTTTTTCGGTCACTTAAAAAGGGCACTAGAACTTTTCATTTCCGTTAGAATGAGCCCTCTTGCAACACTCTAGGACCACTTGGTCGATACGATGACCCCTGGGGAAAAGAAAAAAACAAAACAAACAAACAAACAAATAAACACGCACCCGTGATTAGTCTTCTGGCAAAAAATACGAAATCCCACATTTTCGTAGACTGGACCTTGAAATTTTTTCAATAGGGTTCTCTGATACGCTGAACGCGATGGTGTGATTTTCGTTACGTTCCTATGACTCATAGGGGGTGTTTCCCCCTATTTTCCAAAATAGGCTCGTAACTTTTGATGACAAAGACTAAATTTGATAAAACTTATATATTTGAAATCAGCATAAAAATCCGATTCTTTTGATATATCTTTTAGCATCGAAATTCCGTTTTTTAGAGTTTCGTTTACTATTGAGCCGGGTCGCTCCTTACTACAGTTCGTTACTACGAACTGTTTGATGGGGTAATTTCTGTTCGTTTTAAGTTTTAATGTCGCTCCTTACTTTCAGTGAAAAAAAAAACAACTTGTTTTTTTTTTATTTAATAAGAGGAAGGACAAAGCCGAGGGAGCAGTGAATTAGCCATACTGCTCTATTTTTGGCTCTTTGAAGGGAGCATAGAAGATATTTATTCGTACTATCCCAGAAAGAGCAGCAATAAGAAAGGTAAGATAAATAAAAGCATAATAAGGAGAAAGACTAAAACCTTGGGGAAGAAATGAGCTAACCCGGTGCAACACAGAGGAGGGCTAAGAAACGGAGATCAGCACCGCCGGTACGGACTGTAAAGTCTAATGCCGCATCCTTTACCTTTTTTTACCTTACCTTTTTAACACAGAGGAGTAGTTGAGAATGAGGGTAAGGGTGTGAGCTCTATGGATTTAAAAAAAAAGAGAAGAGTCAAGATACACACCAAAAACAAAGTTGAAAAAAGGAGTTTTTTAAGAAATTTAAATTCGCATTAAAACCTAATACATAAAATCATATCTAACATTATTTTTCTATTTATGGGGGAAGCTAGCAGAAAAGGGCATGGGATGGAGGCTGGTCACCCTCGTATCATTTTGCCTCTTAAAAAGGGCATTCGAACATTCACTTTCAGTTTGAATAAGCCCCCTCCTTAGTTTCCGTTACCATGCTTCTTTGAAAAATGACCGGCAATAAATTTTTCTGTCCATTTTCTGGACCTCTGTTGGACTTATTTTGGTGGGAATCAACATTTTTTTCTATTTTCTCTTCAGCATAAAGGACCTCTTGACTTGAGAAAATAAATTTCAAGTGGATAAAAAAAAGAATTCGTATCAGTTTTTTTAGATTTTTTTTTCGGGGGGGGGGGGGGTATTTTCCCTGGCATTTTGTTTTTAGATTAAGCTCCTTAAGGTCAAAAAACATACAACTGTGAGTTTCAAGCTGATCAGTAAAGTAAGTTTTTTTCCCATTTCTGTTCCCCGACCTCTTCCATTAACAAACCGTTTAATTCTTCTGACCAAGAGTGTGACCCTTGCACATTTTGAGCCAACTGCATACCTAACATCAAACAAGATCCCTTATCCTTTTATACGAACCTAACAGTCTAAACAGCTGGTAATTTAAATTATTTGCCATTCTTGGCCCAGGGGTAGCGTGGGTGATGATATTCCCAGATGCATATTTATTGAGCATTTCGACTATTTTGATCGAAATTGTTTTGGAAAAAATCTCAGAATTTTGATCTGATTTCTTCGGGGGTTACGGAGAGTTGGGCTACAAAAAGGAAGAGAAAAGGGTTGATTTACAATTGTTTTTGGCTCTTACAAAAAGTATTGGTACTTTAATTTAAATGCAATGAGCCCCCTCTGAAGTTTCTATGACCGTCTCTTCCACAAAAAGTGACCGGCAATAACAAACATTGAAGACTTGTGCGCCATTACTTAGGCTGCGGTACTTGGCTGCCTCTGATATGACTATTTACTTTTCTGTGAAACACTTCTTTTTCCAAAAATGTCTTGAAATCAACAAGAAAATAGAAGAATAAAGTCGTTGTTATGCGATTTTGAATCTGTTACTAACAAATTAGTTGAAAAAAAAAAACAGACTATAGATGCATCTGAACAAGTGATTCCTTTTTTTTTTTTTCGAACAGAATATTTTGAGTCCATGAAATGGTTTTCTACCCCAGTAAACTGTATCACAGATTATTTTCACAGAAAAAAAAATAAGCTAAAGCTTAAGTGGAAGAAGGCAAAACTTTTACTTCAAGTGCAATGGCATAGGAAAGTATTTATGAGAGAGTTTTCAAAACTTCTTTCAAAATGTAAATAGTGATCCTTAGGATTTGTAATTTGGCTCATCTTTAACAATAGCTAATGACAAGATATTTAAAGAAGTATCTTTCAAAATATTCTTAACAACTATCTCGCCTTATTTTCACTTCTAGTATCAGGCTAACTATCTTTTTCGATTGCTTGTTTCGCACCAAAAACTGCTGACTCCTGTCTATGTAAGTTGTTATATTAGATGCCTCCTAGCACTTTCTTTATAAATGGTCTATTCAGTGGCAATCTTATTTGACGGGACTTATCATCTAAATTGCTTTCATAAATTGCCGAGTTCCACAATCTCACCAGAGATTAAGCGATCTTTTTCTGTTGTAGGTCCCCTTAGTGGGCAATTTATTTCTCTTCTGTTCTGACAATAACCACACTAGTCCCTGATATCGCTCCTTTCCAAATTGCATGTAGGATTATCAACGTTAGACTCTTGGGATTTTTTAATGTTTCAGATTATCGTTATTTTTTCTTCTTTTTCTCTAGGCTTGTGATTGTATCAACTTGTACAACTTTCGTGATAAATCAAAAGAAAAAGACTTTTTAACGATAAAATATGGCGAGATTAAGAGTTAAAAAAAGCAAGATGAGAGAGATTGCCCCCATCTTCTTAGTTTTCTACGCTCTCAACAAATGCTCTAAATGCTATGGTATATTAATTTCTGATGTATAGAAATATATACTTAACTATATATATATAAATAATTTCGTAGACCACGCTGCTTTTCCATTTACGAAAAATTGAGCAAAGAAAAAACGGGCTTAATTTCGACAAAGCAGTGAACAAGAATAAAACATAAAAACTACACTTTAACTAAAAAAAACAACAAATTTTTATTTTTAAAATTTTTAGCTTTTTAATTAAAGTGTAGTTGTTATATTTTATTTTTGTTCATTGCTTTGTCGAAATTAAACCCGTTTTTTCTTTGCTTAATTTTTCGTATGTTATATAGTCATAGATAATTATATGTTACTAGCTGTTGGGGTGGCGCTTCGCGCCACCCCAACACCTAGTTGGTGGGGCGCTTCGCGCCCCCCAAGCCCCCCCACGCGCGTAAGTCGTTACGCGCCATTGTAGTTGTGTCCCTGTGTCCCACCTGTGAATAGAGATAGATATAAATATATGTTTTTAACTACGTAAAACATGCTAATATACAACATTCTTCTCTGTCCCATTGTCTGTGCATATAAATAGATTGTCAGGTTTACTGACTCTTGAACATGCAACATATAATTGTCCATGGGAAAAACAATCCGTATTCAGATCTATACCTCATTATTCTAATGATGTGTCCCTGTGTCCCGGTCGTCATTTACATTCCCTGTGTCCCGGTCGTCATTTGTGTCCCGGTGTCCCAGTTTGTAATTTCTCTTTGAGTGTCCCGGTCGTCATTTATATTCCCTGTGTCCCGGTGTCCCGGTCGTCATTTGTGTCCCGGTGTCCCGGTCTGTAATTTCTATTCGAACAATCCCTGTGTCCCGGTCGTCATTTATATATCCCGCCTGTGCCGCCGGCGTCCCCTCATTTTACAATTAAACATTTTTCCGTGAACAAATGTCTTAAATATCTTGAATGACGTCACCGTCAAAGCAAAAATGACGACAACTAATTTCATGACGTCAGTCAACACAGAAACATGACGTCACCTGATCCACAGACAGACAGACAATTTATTTTTATATATATAGATATATATGTTTTTAACTACGTAAAACTTGCGAATATAAAACATTCTTTGCTGTCCCATTGTCTGTGCATATAAATAGATTGTCAGGTTTACCGACTCTTGAACATGCAACATATAATGGTCAATGGGAAAACAATCCGTATTCAGATCTATACCTCATGATTCTAATGATTGCCCTTGAGCTTTGTTGATGGTGATTGCTAATCGACCATTCCCTGAGTCGCCATCGTCATTTATATATCCCCCTGTGCACCCCGGCGTCCCCTTTGTAGTTATGTCCCTGTGTCCCGGTCGTCATTTATATTCACTGTGTCCCGGTCGTCATTTGTGTCCCGGTGTCCCAGTCTCTGATTTCTCTTTGAGTGTCCCGGGCGTCATTTATATTCCTTGTGTCCCGGTGTCCCGGTCGTCATTTATATCCCCCTATGCCCCCCGGCGTCCCCGTTGTAGTTGTGTCATTTATATTCCCTGTGTCCCGGTCGTCATCCCGGTATACATTCGTTTTTGAATTGGTATATGATGAAATAAATTTTTAATTTCTTCCCTTTTTGTCCTTTTAGTTTTTTTTATTGGTTTTGACCTTTTTTTAGGTTTTTTAGTTTTTTTCTTTTTTCTTTTTAGTTTTTTTTGAAGTTTTTATCTTTTTAGTTTTTTTATTTTTATTTATATTTTTTTAGTTTTCTTTTTCTCCTTTATTTTTCAGTTTTTTTCCTTTTTTTAATTTTTTTTTTCTTTTTAGTTCTTTTAGTTTTTACCTTTTTTAGTTTTTTTTAGTTTTTTAGATGAAAATTTTTTTAGTTTTATTCCTTTTTTTCTTTTCAGTTTTTTATTGGTTTTTACCTTTTTTTTTAGCTTTTTTAGTTTTTTTCGTTTTTTCTTTTTACTTTTTTTTTTAGTTTTTATCTTTTTTATTTTTTTTATTTTTATTCTTAATTTTTTTTTTATTAGTTTTTAGTTTTTTTTGTAGTTTTTGCCTTTTTTAGTTTTTTCAGTTTTTTTTTTAGTTTTTAGATTTTTACCTTTTTTAGCCTAACCAGGATTTGAACCTGGGACCTTCATTCTCCGTTCTGACACCCTCTCTCACCGAGTGACTACTCCAGCATGTTCATTTTGGTGTTTTAAATGGTATATTATTAACCAAATTAATGTGTTTTACAATATGCTAAGCATCGTCATAACAAAAATGACGACAACTAATTTCATGACGTCAGTCAACACAGAAATTAAGTTCTGAAATTAAGTCATGAAATTAGTTGCCGTCAGTTTTGCTTTGACGGTGACGTCATTCAAGTTATATAAGACATATGTTCACGTAGAAATCTATTAATGTTTAAGTTTACAATGACTGATGAAGATGCTCAAAGAGTCTATGCCAAAAAACTTGCTGCTGATAGAGAAAGTCAGAAAAGAAAGCGTGCTGAGGAACTATCAGCAGCAAGTTTTTTGGCATAGACTCTTTGAGCATCTTCATCAGTCATTGTAAACTTAAACATTAATAGATTTCTACGTGAACATATGTCTTATATAACTTGAATAACGTCACCGTCAAAGCAAAAATGACGACAACTAATTTCATGACGTCAGCCGACACAGAAACATGACGTCGCCTGACAACTAATTTCATGACGTCAGCCGACACAGAAACATGACGTCACCTGATCCACAGATCCACAGACAGACAACTTATTTTTATATATATAGATGTATTATATAGTTCAAAGAATAACCCGTCATAGATTGTGCGTTGAAGGAATTCAATACATGGAAGAAGGTGGCGGGGGGAGGGAGGCGCGCCCAGGACCAAGGAGCTTAAATAAATCCTTGCATGACCCATATTTAAAAAAGGCGGGACATGCCCATACATTGTGAGAAATGTACTTAATTTGTTTTGATTTTTCGACTTCTTCTTAGGTATATTAGCCTACGTAATGTAATCAGCGAGATAAGAAGCCCATAACACCCAGAAAATTTGGATACTGTTTGTGATATACATACTAAATGAGCGGGGGCTCATACATCCTACCAACGAAAAATGAAGATTAAGTATTTCAGAGGCAACACTATGGCGTTGCTGATAGTAAAGGCCACATGGCTCGTGTTTTATTATTCACTATCTCTTCCCCAGAGGGGTTTCATATGAAAGGGGTGGCCATAGAAAACTTGGCGAGGTATCATTCGATTGGAAATTGGAAGTTCTAGTGCTCTTTTTCCGAGTCAAAATTGATCGGAAAGCAACTACTCCCCCCCCCCATCTTTTTCACCAAATGCATGTGATAAAAGCTTTGGGATAGCCATTTTGTTTAAAATAGTTCAAAGATCAGATAATAGAGACTCTAGGATCAAAACAACCCCCAAGGGTCCGGTGGTAGGCGTTGTAAGTTATACCCTGGGGCATATTTGGTTTTTATGGAAGGGGTGCTCATATAAATTTCACAGGGGGCACGTTTGATTGAAACTAGAAAGTTTTAATTCACTTTTTAGATTCCTAAGAGATTTGAGGGCAACCGGTCCCCCCTATCCCCGCATCTTTTTTCAAAAAGCCATCAGATAAAAATTTTGAGATAGCGATTCCGTTAAAAATATTTCAAACATCAGATAACAAAAACTCTGGGTACCCCACAGTCCGGGTAAGTATTTTAAGTTATACTCCGGGGGCAAACAAGGTTTTTCTGTAAAGAGTGTTCGTTTAAACTTCAGAGGTGGCTCATTTGATTGAAAATAGAAAGTTCTAGTTAACTTCTTATCGGTAAAAACTCATTGAAGGGCATCTACCCTCCCTCTACCCCACACACACATACACCCTTTTTTCTCCAATTGTATCATATCGAAATTTTTAGATAGCCAGTTTGTTTGAAATAGTCCAACAATCACATAAGACCGGGGTAAGGGTTGTAACTTATGCCCTGGGCGTCATAAAAGATTTTTATGGAAGAGGTGATCATATACCCCTCTCTCTCTCTCTCTCCTCTCTCTCTCTCTCTCTCTCTCTCTCTCTATATATATATATATATATATATATATATATATATATATATATATATATATATATATATATATATATATATCTTTATTGATCAAAAACACACAAGGGTTCAATGTGGAGTAAATGAGAAGACAAAAAAACAAAGCAAAAGAAAGAAGAAGACAATCACAAAGAATAGATTCGAATATTTCTACTAACACATAACATGATGGACGCTGTTTGTCCTATCAAGCTTAGAAAAATAGCGATCGCAGAGCTCCTCAGCCACGGTTAGTGGCTCAGTTAACTCGCATGCTGACACTAGTGTTTTGTTCCTAGCCCATGTAAGGAATGGTCGCATAAGCTTAAGAGGTGGCACATTTGATTCAAAATAAAAAGTTCTGGTTAACTTTTTAAGAGTAAAAGCTCACCTAATGGTATCGACCCTCCCCCCACACACATACACCCTTTTCCCCCAATTGCATTTTATTAAAACTTTAAGAGAGCCAGTTTATTTGAAATAGTTCAACAATCAGATAAGACTGGGGTAAGGGTTGTAACTCATGCCCTGGGGGTCATATAAGATTTTTACGGAAGTGTGAGTCGCCAAAATTTCAGAGAGGACTCAAATTGTTAGAAATTGAAAGTTCTAATTCTCTTTTTAAGAGTCGAAAGTGAAAGAAATCGACATCGATGGTCGTATAAATCTTCAGAGGGGGCTCATTCGATTGTAAATTAGAATTTTCTAGTGCCCCTTTAAGACTCAAAAGTGATCGGAGGGCAAGTATCCCCGCCCAAGACCTCTTTTCCCCAATGCATCTGATCAAAGGTTTCCGACATAGCTATTTGGTTCAAAAGAATTTAAAGATCAAATAACAAAATTCCGGGATCGACACGATCCCAAAAGAGGATCGTGTTAACCATTTGAGTCCTCTCTGAAGAGTTCTCTTCAATTTCTAACCATTTGGGTCCTCTCTGAAATTTTTGCGACCAACGCTTCCGTAAAAATATTATATGACCCCCAGGGCATGAGTTACAACCCTTACCCCTGTCTTATCTGATTGTTGGACTATTTCCTGGCTCTCTTAAAATTTTAATAAGATGCAATTGGGGGGGGGGAGGGTATATGTGTGTGGAGGAGGGTCGATACTCTCCGATGACCTTTTACTCATAAAAAGTTAGCTATAACTTTTTATTTTTAATCAAATGTGCCACCTCTGAAGTTTATACAACCATTCCTTACATAAAAACTTTGTATGCACCAGGGCATAACTTACAACACCTGCTTCCAGGCCCTGGGGGTCTTATTGACCCTTGAGTCTTTGTTATCTGATCTTTGAACTATTTTTAACAAAATAACTATCTCAAAATGTTTATCACACGCATTTGGTGAAACACTTTTGACTCGGAAAAAGGGCACTAGAACTTCCGATTTCCAATCGAATGAGCTCCCACCGAAGTTTGTACGACCACCCCTTCCATATGAAGCGCCTCTGGGGAAAAAATGTAAATAAAAAACATTAGAGCCTTATGGCCTTTACTATAGATACAATAGTGTTGCCTCTGAAATGCTTAATCTTGATTGTTCGTTGGTAGGAGCTAGAAGCCTCCGCTCATTTAGTATGTATATCACAAATAGAATCCAAATCTCCCAGGTGTTATTAATGGCCTTTTATCTCGGTGATTCCAATACGTAGGCTAATATACCTATGAAGAAGCACAAACATCAAAACAAATTAAGTACATGTCTCACAATGTATGAGCATGTCACACCTATTTAGAATATAGATCATGCAAGGATTTATTTAAGCTCCTTAGTCCCGGGCACGCCTCCTCCCTACCACCGGCTTGCAACATATGTGTTGAATTTCTTCAACTCACAATCGCTGACGTGTTCTTCTATTAACTAGCAGTTGAGCATGTGGGACAACAGGTTTAAAGAAGAAAATACCGTAGCATAAGTAGTAGATGGCGTTTGAATACAAGTGCTTAGTACCCTTATTACTTTAAGCGCACAGGTATTCTATTAATTTATTAATTTAGGCACACAGGCATCCCATTACTTTAGGCCTGCAGAACCGCATCATTCCTAAGACACACGTGATGCAATCGCAATTTCTGGGCGATAAGGAAATTTCTGGAAGCAGTCTTATCTGAGTTTCGTTTGCCAAGTATGATGTTTAATAATTGAAGTGAGCTTAAAGTGACATGATGACTAATAAACAACGTTTTTATATGGATTGTAATATACAGTTTGAAGGGATCTTCTTGTACTCTAATGGTATCGAGCCGATTATTGATTATTGATAATTGATAATGAATATAACCGGCCCGGTATCATTTTTGTAATGTAATGATCCTGAGCACATTAGTTATCAATTACCTGGGCTTCCGCAAGATTTTTGGTCCCCACAACCAATCCCGGACCCAATGTTCCCAACTAGGGCTTCAAGTTCCCCTCCAGGACCCATGTCCTCCTACGGGGCCCTTAGTTCCCCTCCAGGAACCCGATGACCCACCATTTTTTAACTTCAGTTTTTTTATTTTCTTAACTTTTTGTTCAACATAATTTTTTTTAACTTCAAAATTTTACAACTTTTTTTTCAACAAATCCTTTTTTTGACAGAATTTTTTTGGGACTTTGAATTTTCTGCGGATGCGGAATTTTCTTGGAACTTTGAATAATTTTGGAACATATAATTTTTGGACTTTGAATTTTTTGGACTTCGAATTTTTTGGGGAAGCAGAGAGTTTTCTGATATTTCTTAAAGAATTTCAAGAATGATGTGTTATCCGATATTGCGTAATTATTCCCGTTGTTTGTGAAACAATATAATTACAACCTTTGATGACCTTCACATCTAGTCTTTTGAGACACAGATACTGTTGCAGCCCATACTCCGATGTATTATTGGAGTTGCTAACACCTTTTTTAACATCCTTTCAAGAATATACATCCTGGTTTCTGACTATTTCCTGGTAGGTTTCCAAGAATTTTAAGAATGATGCGTTACGTGGTATTGCGTAATTATTCTTGTTGTCAGTGAAGCGATTCAATATATCCTTGGCAGCCCTCACATCCTCTATTCTGAGATAACAACTGAGTCAACAACATATTTACCTTCCAAATAGTTTCTCATTGATTTTATGACATTTATGGGGTTTTTTGGGACTTGAAATTTTGTTTGACTTAAATTTATTTGGGAACTTAGAATTATTTTGGGTCACCGAGAACATCTTGCCATGTTTCCGAGAATTTCAAGGATGATGCACTATCAAGTATTGTTTAATTATTCATGATGTCAGTGAAACAATACAATACATCATGTGGCAGACCTCACATCTGGCCCTTTGAGACCCGGATACTGTGGTGGCCCATACTCTGATGTACTATTGGAGTTGCTAACACCTTTTTTGGCATCATTCAACGAATATGCTTTCTAGCTTCCGGGAATTTCTTCGAACGTTTCCGACGATTTCAAGAATGATGCGTTATCTGTTATTGTGCAATCATTCATGTCGTCAGTGAAACAATTTGATACACCCTTTGACACCCTTTACATCTGGTCTTTTGAAATAGCAACCGAGTCAACAACAATTTTAACTTCTAATCAGTTTTATATTGATTTTATGAAATTTATGGTTCTTTTGGAAATTAAAAGGATTTTCATTTTCTGGACTCTTTTATCTTGCATTGCGTAATCATTCCTGTTGATAATGAAACAATACAATACATCCTGTAAAAGCCCTCGCATCTGGTCTTTTGAGATAACAACTGAATCAAAAACATTTGTAGCTTCTGAGCAGCCTTTCAGTGATTCTATGAAATCTAAGGGTTTTTATGCGACTTGGAATTATTTTGGAACATATAATTATTGGACTTAGAATGTTCTTGGGGACCTGGAATTTTTTTAACTTGGAATTTTTGGGGACTAAAATTATTTTGGGATGTTGAGAATTTCTTCGTATGTTTCTGAGATTTCCAAGAGGGATGCGTTATCTTATATTGTGTAATTGTTAAATATTGTCAGTAAAATAGTACTCGGCCCTCACAACTGCCCTCACATCTGGTCTTTTGAGACACATACACTGTGACAGCCTACGCTCCTGTACTACAGGAGTTCCTAATGCTTTTTTGGCATCATTATATGCATCCTGGGTTCCGAGAATTTCATGGCATGTTTACAAGAATTTCAAGAATGATTAGTTATCTGGTGTTACGTAATCATTCACGTTGTCATTGAAACAATACAATACATCCTTTGACAGCCCTCACATGTAGTGATTTGAGAGACAAATGAGTCAAAAACATTTTTAGGTTCTAAGCAGTTTTCCATTGATTTTATTAAATTTATGTTTTTTTCGGGACTTGGAATAAATGTTTGTTTTTACTTACGATTATAGGAACACCAATAATTTATAGAATAATGCATTATCTGATATTCCCTAGTAATTCGTGTTAGCGTCTTGTATTGTATTAGCTTTGTATTGTTTTGTTTCACTGACAACCTGAATAATTACGCAATACGAGGTAACTCATAATTCTGGAAACTCCCCAAAAATTCTATGTCCTAAAAAAGGTCCAAGTCCCAAAAAACCCCATGCTATGAATTTCTTGAAAACCAGAATGATTACGCACTACCAGGCAACTCGTCATTCATAAAACTCTCGGAAACCAGCATACCAAGAAATTCTCGGTGCTCCCGGAAAATTCTATGTCAAAAATAAAATAATTCCCGAAAAAATATAAATTTCATAACATCCATGGAAAACTGCTTAGAAACTAAAAATTTTGTTGACTAAGTAGTTATCTCGAAAGAATAGATGTGCAGGTTGTTACAGGAAGTATTGTATAGATTCACTGACAACTTGAATGAGTTCTTAATACAAGATAACACATCATTCTGGAAATTCTTGGAAGCATGCCATGAAATTCTCAGAAACACGGATGCATATTCTTGGAATAATGCCAAAAAGGTGCTAGAAACTTCATTAGTACATTGGAGTGCTGGCTGTCACAGTATCCGTGTCTCAAATGACTTGACATGAGGGCTGTCACAGGATGTATTGTTTCGTTTCACTGACGACATGAATAATAACGCAATACCAGATAATGTATCATTCTTGAAATCCTCGGAAACCAACAGATCAAGAAATTTACGGTGTCCCAAAATATTTCAAAGTCCAAAAGAATAAAATAATTCTAAGTAAAAAAAACAAAAACAGAAATTTCATAAAATCAATGAAAACTATTTAGAAAGTAAAACTGTTGTTAATTCAGTTTTTATCTCAGAAGGCTAGATATGAGGGGTATCACAGGATGTGTTTTACTGTTTCACTGATAATATGAAAGAATGCGCAATACCAGATAAGGCATCATTCTTGAAATTATTGGGAAAATGCCAAAAAAAATATGGAAGCCAGAATGCATATGCATATATGAGAGAGTGGCTCAGATAGAGAGTATTAAATTAGGGTACTCAATTAAGTCCAAAAGTTATATGTTCCAGAATGTTCAAAATCCCAAAAATTTTTTCCAAAAGAAATTGTGTTAAAAAATAGTTGAAAAAATTTCAAAGTTTAAAAGATCGAAGTTCGAAAAAATGGGTCATTGGAGCTCTGGAGGGGAACTTGAGACCCTGTGGGGGTATATGGGGCCCTCGAGGGGGACTCAGAGCCCTGGTGGGGAACATTCGGTCCTGGATAGTAATATGGGGACCCTTACTCATGCGCAGGCCCCAGTAATGGAAAACTGATGTAACCAGGACCATTACATTACGAAAATGATGCTTGGTCAGTTGTAGTCATATCCAATTGTCAATAATCAATAATCAATAATCGGCTCAATACCATTATAAGAGTACAAAATAATCTTTTCCAATTTCATGTTAGAATTCATATCAAATCTCCGTTCATACCAAATTTAAAAACTCAAATAATAATGCTCCAGGGATTTCCTTATCGTTCGGAAATTCCAATAACAGCATATTTGTCGTTGGAATGAGGGGTTACTGCGCGCTTAAAGTAATTAAATAAAAAACTAGTTTTTTTAACTGAAAGTAAGCAGCGACATTAAAACTTAAAACGAACAGAAATTACTTCGTATAAGAAAAGGGCTACTTCCTTATCAACGGCCCCGCTCTTTATGCTAAAGTTTGATACTTCTAAACTCTTCTTTTTTAAAAAGTAAAAAAAATAGCGTAAAGAGCGGGGCGTTGATGAGAATGCAGCCCCTTTCATATACGAAGTAATTTCTGTTCGTTTTAAGTTTCAATGTCGCTGCTTACTTTCAGTTAAAAAAAACTAGTTTTTTATTTAATTTCTGAACGTTTTTGAATCAATGCATGTTTTGATTTTGGCTCTCCGCAGAGAAATAATTTAAACTAAATTTGTATATTTATTTTTATTTTAGACAATAAATAAAATCTAACATAAAATTGGAAAAGATCATTTTGTACTCTAATGGTATTGAGCCGATTATTGATTATTCATTATTGACAATTAGTTATGACTACAACTGACCAAGCATCATTTTCGTAATATAATGGTCCTGATTACATCAGTTTTCCATTACTGGGGCCTGCGCATGAGTAAGGGTCCCCATATTACTATCCAGGACCAAATGTTCACCACCAGGGCTCCGAGTCCCCCTCCAGGGCCCCATATACCCCTACAGGGTCTCAAGTTCCCCTCCAGAGCTCCAATGACTCCTTTTTTTCGAACTTCGATCTTTTTCAACTTTGAAATTTTTTCAACTATTTTTTAACACAATTTTTTTTGGAACGAATTTTTGGGATTTTGAACCATTTTGGAACATATAACTTTTGGACTTAACTGAGTACCCTAATTTAATACTCTCTATCTGAGCCACTCTCTCATATATGCATATGCATTCTGGCTTCCAAATTTCTTGGCATTTTTCCAATAATTTCAAGAATGATCCCTTATCTGATATTGCGCATTCTTTCATATTATCAGTGAACCGGTAAAACATATCCTGTGATACCCCTCATATCTAGCCTTCTGAGATAAAAACTGAATTAACAACAGTTTTACTTTCTAAATAGTTTTCATTGATTTTATGAAATTTCTGTTTTTTTTTTTTAGAATTATTTTATTTTTTTGGACTTCGAAATATTTTAGGACACCGTAAATCTCTTGATCTGTTGGTTTCCGAGGATTTCAAGAATGATACATTATTCATGGTGTCAGTGAGGCAATACATCCTGTGACAGCCCTCACATCAAGTCATTCGAGACACGGATACTGTGGCAGCCAGCACTCCAATGTACTAATGAAGTTGCTAGCACCTTTTTGGCATCATTCCAAGAATATGCATCCTGGTTTCTGAGAATTTCATGGCATGCTTCCAAGAATTTCCAGAATGATGTGTTATCTTGTATTACGAACTCATTCAAGTTGTCAGTGAATCTATGCAATACTTCCTCTAACAACCTGCACATCTATTCTTTCGAGATAACAACTGAGTCCTTTTTTAGTGGAACTTTTTTAGGATATAAAATTTTTGGGGAATTTTAACAATTATGAGTTATCTCGTATTACGTAATTATTCAGGTTGTCAATGAAACAAAACAATACAAAGCTAATACAATACAAGACACTAACACGAATGACTAGGGAATATCAGATAATGCATTATTCTATAAATTATTGGTGTTCCTATAATTGTAAGTAAAAACAAACATTTATTCCATGTCCCGAAAAAACCATAAATTTCATAAAATCAATGGAAAACTGCTTAGAACCTAAAAATGTTTTTGACTCATTTTTATCTCAAATCACTACATGTGAAGGCTGTCAAAGGATGTATTGTATTGTTTCAATGACAACGTGAATGATTACGCAACACCAGATAACCAATCATTCAGGAAATTCTCGTAAACGTGCCATGAAATTCTCGGAACCCAGGACGCATATAATAATGCCAAAAAAGTATTAGGAACTCCTGTAGTGCAGGAGTGTAGGCTGTCACAGTGTCTGTGTCTCAAAAGACCGGATGTGAGGGTATTTGTGAGGGCTGAGTACTGTTTTACTAACAAAATTTAACAATTACACAATATAAGATAACGCATCCCTCTTGGAAATCTCGGAAACATACGAAGAAATTCTCAACATCCCAAAATAATTTTAAGTCCCCAAAAATTCCAAGTTAAAAAAATTCCAGGTCCCCAAGAAAATTCTAAGTCCAATAATTATATGTTTCAAAATAATTCCAGGTCGCATAAAAACCCTTAGATTTCATAAAATCACTGAAAGGCTGCTTAGAAGCTACAAATGTTTTCATTCAGTTGTTACCTCAAAAGACCAGATGCGAGGGTTTTTACAGGATGTATTGTATTATTTCATTATCAACAGGAATGATTACGCAATACAAGATAAAACATCAATCTTGAAATTCTCGGAAACATACCAAGAAATTCTTGATGTCCAAAAATAATTTTAAGTCCCTAAAAAAACTAAGTCCAGAAAATAAAAATCCTCTTAATTTCCAAAAGAACTATAAATTTCATAAAATCAATGTAAAACTGATTAGAAGTTAAAAATGTTGTTGACTCAGTTCCTATTTCAAAAGACCAGATGTAAAAGGTGTCAAAGGATGTATCATATTGTTTCACTGACGACATGAATGATTGCACAATAACAGATGACGCATCATTCTTGAAATCGTCGGAAATGTTCGAAGAAATTCTCGGAAACTAGAAAGCATATTCGTTGAATGATGCCAAAAAAGGTGTTAGCAACTCCAATAGTACATCAGAGTATGGGCCACCACAGTATCCGGGTCTCAAAGGGCCAGATGTGAGGGTTGTCACATGATGTATTGTATTGTTTCACTGACATCATGTTGTTAAGATTCTATGACTTTAGGGGGTGATTCCCCGTATTTTCTAAAATACGGCAAATTTTCTCAGGCTCATAACTTTTGATGGGTAAATTTAAACTTGATGAAACTTATATATTTAAAATCAGCTTTAAAATGAAATTCTTTTCATATAGCTATTGGTTTCAAAATTCTATTTTTTTAGAGTTTTGGTTACTATTGAGCCGGGTCACTCTTTACTACAGTTCGTTACCACGAACTGTTTGATAGGATACCTGTGCACTTGAAGTAATGGGATACCTGTGCGCTTAAAATAATGGGATGCGTGTGCTCTTAAAGTAAGGGGGCTACTAGTCGTTTGTATTCAAACTACCTATTCTACTAGAATATGCTCCTTTTTGAGGGCCAGAGAAAATAGACTTTGCCTACTTTCGCCTACCCGCTGAAAATGCCAGTTCCCGTCCTGCTCCCATTGTACAAACTTTTAAGAATTTCAACTATATCTCAAATCGCCCGGAAAAATATTTTATCTCCTTCGCCCTTTGGAAATTCGAAACCTCATACTCCTAACCTAAATTTTTTCTTGAAAGTCTCAATACAATCTCCCAGCCCTGATAAAAAACAGGCCAGACTTGCCAAATCCACGCTTAGAAAAAAAAATCCGAAAAAGAAGTTTTTCAAGGAAAGTAAAAATACATATTAAGGCCTAAGGCAAGCAGAATTAAAGTCCTATAATAATTCAAACTTAAAACGACCAGAAGTTACAAGATTTTCATGGTGTAATTCGAAAACCCATTTTTATTCTAGCCCCTTTGCCATCCCCTCTTCTTTGACTTCACACATGTATAAATGTTTTTCCTTTTTCAATTTATATGTTCATTAAGGGAATGTTCAAAGAATGTTTAAATTACATTAAATGGTTAAATTACCATTTAAATTACATCACTTTTCTAAATCTAAACAAACTAAGTATATATCTTACAAATGGTATCTGATTTTTACCAAAGTGTGTATGAAACAGTCTTTGAGCTTGTTTATCATCAACAGCTGAGCGTTTAACGTTTCACAACGTTAAAACACAACGTTAAAAACTGGTGCTCAGTTTTTAAAAAGTTGATGATTAGCAATTTCTGAGGGTGTTGATTACAAACTTGAAGAAAGTATTATACCTTGTCAAAATCACGAGCTATGAATACGTTATCAGTCTGTTTGGTTGAAGAATCTAGATTGTGAAACCTTGGTCTTTTATCTAGCTTTCTCTTCCCAAACTTGCACTCTCGACCCTAACTTCATACATGCAGAGGTACGCTACTTCTTTTTACCCTAATTTATTCAAGAAATATTTAGAAAACGGTCTTAAATGATTCGATGTTAGTTATTAAAAATCATTAAGCTCACATTATGAGCGACCTAAGCCAACAGATCCTAAGTACTTGATTAACAAGCTGCCATGGTGAGTACCACATTTCTTTACGGAAGGAATATCTTAGTATGAAACGCTTTTGACAATTAATTTACTTTTACTATATTTAAAAAGACCTTTGTTTCTTAGTCACAATGTCACTGTTTTCTTTCTTTGAGTCAGTTACTTTCAAGCGATTAGATAAACCAATTGGCTAAAAAAGAATCTCCATTTCAATCATTTTTTTTTTAGTAAAATGTAAGGAAGACTCTAGCTTATTCAATCATTTAATTGGTGACAAAAACACGTTTAAGTTTGTCAATTTCATTTTGTTCAGATTTTAAAGGATCTTCTTGAGGTTTTGTTGAAAACTTTGTTTTTCAAAGAATAGATTAATAAAATATGGAAGTTTAGTTCAGAAGCTATTCCCTTTGTCAACAATGATGTCGAAAAAGGACATGTCTTGTCAGTTTTTAATCGAATCTAGGCTATGGTCCAGGGAAGCCAAGAGCTAGAGAGAAATTATGGGTGTATTAGAAGGCACTTCTAAATTTCTTGGCAATCTGCCCAAACCCACAATTCGTTCATAGAAGCAAAAGAAACGAAGAAGAACAAATTGCTTACACTAATCGTATAAATTCTTATCCTTAAAACTAGATTATTTGGTTCAGGATCATGTGAACCCTGGATTCCGAAAGAGAAAATTCTAGGAGCTGCGTTCACACTTGTACTTAGCTAGACATCAACTCCTAAGCATCATCACTTTGGACTAAAAAGGGCTACGTATAAAAGAGAAAGTAAATTGTGGCTTGTAAATAATGAATATGCCTTAAATTGATATCTAGCTAAGCGTACATTTGAATTGGGCAACAACATATGGTGGAAAAAATCACGTATATAAAAACAAGCAAAATTTCTTTGACCAAGATTTTCAACCCAAGAAGAGATGAGAAGATGGGAGAAGGAAGAAAAAAGTTATGTAAAAAAAAGATAATAACTTGTGTCGAACAAAGATTAGAAGCACACCAGTGTTCAGAGTTTAATTATATTTTTGAAGAGACAAGAACTTCTACATCCAATATTTTGAACCTTGTATTTATTTACATAGAGATCTATAAGACAAATTACGGGATTGGTATTCACGATGCGTATTATGTATCTAAATAAATAAAACCAAAAAAATTTATGTGGCAGAAACAAAGCATTGCAAAACTGAAAAAAATACAATTCACCAGTTACATATATGACCTAAGAATTCTTTATAATGCTTTATAATTACATAGAATTAGAAGAGTTTTATGTTATCACAGATTACATTTTTAAAGCGTATTCAAGTCAGAAGCTGTGCTCTTTACCTAAGTAAAGAGCAATTTGGACACAATTTATTATTCATTTTTTCAGACCAGGACACATTATATAGAACGTGTTGTTGTAAAAACTTCGAAAGGGGCTTATTTAATTGGAAATTGAAAGTTATAGTGTCCTTTTTAATAGTCAAAACTGATTGCAGGGCAACCAACCTCCCCACTCCCATAATTTCCCCAATCACATCCAATCAAAATTTTGAGAAAGCCATTTTGTTCAGCGTAGTTGCAAGGTCCAGTTACAGCTAAGGGGCAAGAGTTGTAAGTTGTGTTCTGGGGGCATATAAGGCGTCGTAATGAAAGGGTGGTCTTATATGCCTTGGAGGGGACTCATCGTATTGGTAATCAGAAGTTCTAGTGCCCTTTTAAAAAAAGTCAAAGTCTTATCTAAGTCATCAGAGCGCGGCTCTCACCTCCCACCCCCCCCCACCCCGCACACACACAAGTACATCGTTTTTTCCTGAGATGCATCCATGCTTCTTCGACGGTTTCAACACCTTGCTCTTGTATCATCTTGGGTAATATCATTTCCTATATGTAATCTGAAATGCTTATGTGTAAATTTCTCTTCTATGCTTTTGAAAAACGTCTTTCATTCCTTTTTCTTTACTCTTCACAGTCGAAAAATGTTTTCAACATAAAATGAAAGAATGTTTGGAGCGTGTACAGCACAAAACTACCGAAGTTGCTGAAAATAACTGTAGTTATTGCTACTTCTAATAAGAACCAATTGAACTAGTTTATCGGGCTTCACCAATCAATATACTCAAAATATATACGTGTATATAAACACGATTAATGCTTTATATCCTAAGCTGCATAGAGAACAAATCTGCAAGCAAATTACACGCATAATGTGTTTTGATTTCAGTTTATGCTGCTGTAACTCTTTATTCTTCTATTTTTACTTTTGATTTATTCTTTTCGAAGTTACTGAGGGTTTTTTTTTATAGTAAAAAAATAACTGAAGAGGAAGATGACCTCTCAGAAGTGCAGCAAGACTCTGTGCCACCTGAGGTTAGGGCTTGGCTGGCGTCTACTTTCACTCGTCAAAATTCAGCTTGCAGCCGAAAAGTCGGATTTGAGAAGCCGAAATTTAGGAGTGTTGCCAATGCCATAAGAGCAGGGATATTTGTCGAAAGGATCTATCGACGGATGTCATCTTCCTCACTAGCTCAGTTTCCTCCTGATGTTACGAAAATCCTCAAGGTAAGCGAGGTGGACCTCACAATAACCTGTTTATAATAATGACTACATGAATAAAAAACAAATTAAGTGATCTCAAACATTTTGTGGTAACAAACTGAAAGCAAAGAGTAAACCGTGCCAGTAGTAACAAAAATTCTAAAAAGTAAATTTTGATCATGGCTGCAGCAGTAGCTGCAGCTTAGAGGAGAGCAAATCACAGCCCATAGTAGCCAAAAGTTGAAAAACACGTTTTCAAAAAAAGTCTAATGAGAAAAAATTGCCATCTGACACTGAGTCAGGAATAGTAACTATTATTTCGTTTATTCTTAAGAATTCGTTGCGAAAACAAATCTATGATGATTTCCAAAAAGAGTCGACGGTCATAGTTTTCCATAATCATGGTCTTCTATAATATCCAATACTTGACTTGCTTGACTTGACTTAACGTTCTTACTCAGCAGGGTCGCCAGCGTAGAGGGAACTGGTTGACTGCGCCGTCAGTCTTCTCCAAGCAGCCCTGTCCAGGGCTAAGGATGGGGCCTCATCTGGGTTGATGTTGTGGCTGAGCAGGCGTAATAATATGGAATAGCTTACTATAATTATCCAAACACAAGGAAATATTATCAGTTGATTTATTTGCACTAGTTTTATCGATATATCTTAGATAGACTGTAAAGTAACAATTTTCTTTTGGTTTTAAGTATCAACTTAAAACAAAAAGAAATTAAACAAAAATACTTCCTCTGGAAAACTTTGTGTTTTTCATATTAATAACAAGACAGACGTTAAAGATTCTACGCTTAATGTTATATTCACATACGTAACGTTCATTACGTTTGTATATACCTATAAGCATTATTATCATAATAAATCTGCTTAATTTTTGAAAAAAACTACCCCCCTGAAATGAACTGTGCTAAATCAAATCCAAAGTCTTTGATAACTCATTATGTTTCAATTTCTTACCGGCAAAAATATGAAATATCTTTTTCTTCTGTGTACGATGGTTACGGAAGTGGGTTTGTTTTCATTTTTTCCCCTCTCTCTATGAATAAATAGTATATTATTTATATAGCATATATAGCATTATATAGCATAAGAATATCTGCTTAATGTTTGAAAGAGGAAAAAAATATCCTCTAAAAGGAATGTAGTACATCAAATCCAACGTCTTTGAAAACTCATTTTGCTTCAATACCCTACCTGCAGAAATATGAAACATATTTTTCTTCTGAGTACGATGGTTACGGAAGTGTGTTTATTTCTTATTTTTTCCTTCTCTCTATGAATAAATAGTATATTATTAGAATAAGAATAGCTGCTTAATTTTTGAAAGAGGAAAAAAACCTCCTAAAAGGAGTATAGTAAATCAAATCCGACGTCTTTGAGAACTCATTTTGCTTTAATAACCTACCTGCAGAAATATGAAACATATTTTTCTTCTGAGTACGATGATTACGGATGTGTGTTTATTTTTTTTTTTTTCTCTCTCTATGAATAATCGTATTGAACTTTTGGGCGCACAATGTTGCGTAAGGACTCATTTAAACTGAAGTTGAAAGTTCTGGTGCTCTTTTTCATTAACAGAGATCGTGCCAAAGCAAAGTGCCAGATACTTTATGCTGCAAAATAATAATTTTGTCCCAATTAGGGCCAAAACGCAATCGAGTGGAAATTATAGGACGGCTCATTTGCTTATGAGTGTCAAAGAGCCAATAATAAAGCCTTCCAGTTTCAAATCCAATGCGATGTTATGGTGGTGAATTTTTCCCTAACTATTTATGCATTAGGTAGAAATGAATAGTTACTTAAGACCAGAAATATAATCATTATATTCAAGGGAATGGACTTAAAGTATTACAGAGTTACGCACCAACTATAAAAAAGGGGGTTGCTGGATCGTATTATGGAGGGAGGACACCTAACACCCCCTCCCCCCAAAGCAACAGAAACAATAGTGTTTCTAGACAAACCTCTTTAAGCTTCCGCGAGAGATTTTTCAGATCATTAGGAGCTTAAATGCCTTGTAATTAATTCTGTTGTAATTGATGCTAATGCTATATATTACTCCTACACCCATATAACTATCATATATAACCAATGCTCTTTACCCCTAAAGTTTTGTTTTTGTTTCAGTGATTGAAAATGAATGAGGGTGTCGCTAGAATGAAAGGAATCATTTAATTGTATTTGCTTTATACAATAAATTGTTTGTTTAAATGCTTGTCAACAAATAATGATGATAGATGGAAATAATGGGTTGAACGTAATTGTTTGTTATGCTAATAGATTTAACTAAAAGGATGTGTCAGACTAATTCAGGAATATTTTTTTTTTGCCTACTATGATTGCATTCCCTAGTTAGTAAGAGAATTTTCACCATGCTTCAGAATACACTTGAAGTATAATACTTAAAAGAGCACTCAACTAGTATTAAAAATACTTCAGAAAAAACAGAATCTAATACGTTTTAAAGTTCTCTAAAAGTGCTAAAATATTTGTAGTTAAATACTTTTACAAAATTGCTTCAAGTTGTAGGAGTTTTGATCGTGACAATTCTATGTGCGTGCTATTTATTTCTATTTGGCACTAATCTCGAGGGGCTCCAGCCTTAGAAATTGGTCTCGAGGGGCTTCAAAACCCTCAGAAATTTGTTCTAGCCAATTCAAATTAATATTTAGTCCAATATGAATTATAATAATTTTTTGCAAGCCAGTGGCAATGTTGTTGTGCATATGAACTTTTTTTTTTTTGTGTGTGTGTGTGTAAAACATGATCTTTAATTTTTGTGTACCATCGACTGAGGCTTGCTCTTTAATAGCTTAAATAAAAGACAAGTTTTTTCAACCGAAAGTAAGGAGCAACATTAAAACGTGAACCGAAATGAAATTACTACATATATGAGGAAATTCACCTCCCGTTAATACCTCGCTCTTTACGCTAAACTTCGAATTTTGGTACAATTCTTTAACAATGACCCTGAATCACAAATGCTCTTTAATTGGAATAAATAGCTCTTTTGAAAGTGCTAAAACAGAGCTTTAGCGTAAAGAGTGAGGTATTAATGAGGGGGAGAACCCCGTCATATAAGTAATAATTTCTGTTTGTTTTAAGTTTTAATATTGCTCCTTTCCTTCAGGTGAAAAGACTGTTTTTTTAAATTTATTTTGGTTATTTATTTATTTATTATTTAATTTATTTTAATGAGTTTTGGTACAATTCTTTAACAATGACCCTGAATCACAAATGCTCTTTAATTGGAATAAATAGCTCTTTTGAAAGTGCTAAAACAGAGCTTTAGCGTAAAGAGGGAGGTATTAATGAGGGGGAGAACCCCGTCATATAAGTAATAATTTCTGTTTGTTTTAGGTTTTAATATTGCTCCTTTCCTTCAGGTGAAAAGACTTGTTTTTTTAATTTATTTCTTATCGTTTTTTAAGTATTGCTGGTAAATCCAGCACCCCCTTCCTGAAAAATTCTCCTTCCCGTGAAACACTCCTCCATGAAAATATCCACCCGCGTGAGCCCCTCCCCCGATCCCCCCGCAACAAAAAGACTCCCCCTGAAAACAGCTGTTTGCTTCCCAGTAACCCATCCATAGTCCATAAATTGGACAACAATTGGCCAACAATTCCATAAATTGGACAACAATTGGCATAGTCCATAAATTGGAGCCCTTCCCGCGGGGACTGTGGAGGATTAAGCTATCTACAAAGACATAGTTATTAGATTTTTTTACTATGCTGAACAAAGTGGCTATCTAAAAATTTTAATCCGGTTGGGAAAAAAGATAGCGTGGAAGGGGGCTTAGTTATCCTCCAATTCTTGGTCGCTTAAAAAATCATTAGAACTTTTAATTCCCGTTTGAATGAGCCCTACTGCGATATTCTAGGACCACTGGTTTGATACAATCACCCCTGGGGAAAAAATAAAATAAAAGAAAATTAACACGCATTCGCCACTTTTCTTCTTGTAAAAAATACAAAAATCCAAATTATTGCAGATAAGAGCTTGCAACCTCTACGGTAGGGATCTCTGATACGCTGAATCTGGTGGCGTTGTTTTCGTGAAGATTCTGTAACTTTTAGGGGGAGTTCTCCCTTTTTTCAAAACAAGGCCAGTTTTCTCAGGTAACTTTTGATAGGTAAGGTTAAACTTGATGAAATTTTTCAATTTATTTGATGTATCTATTGGTGTTAAAATTTCATTTTTCAGAGTTTCGGTTACTATTGAGCCGTGTTGCTCCTTACTTACAGTTCGTTACCACGAACTATTTTATTGTTGCCCCTTCCGTTACCTTGACGGGGGACTGGTATCCTCTGGTTAAGGATTTGTTAGGATACTTCATTCTTGAAATTAAAATTGAAAATTACACTCTTTGAACAGTTAGTCATAACCAACTGCAAGTTAGGAGCGATGTGGCTCAGTAGTAACCGAAAATCTAAAAAACAGAATTTTTATACCAATAGATATATCGAAGGAATTAGCTTATTCTGCTGATTTCAAATACTTCAGTTTCATTAAGCTGAGTGCTACTTATGAAAGGATACGAGCCTTGGAAAACTTTCCAGATTTCTAAAAAAAAGGGAGAAAACCCCCTAAATATCCAAAAATCTCAATGAAAATCACATCGTTAGATTCTGCGTATCCCAGAACCCTATGTAGAAGTTTATAGAACTATACTGTAAAATAAAAAAAGTTTTTTTAACGGAAAGTAAAAAGTAACATTAAAACTTAAAACGAGCAAAAATTATTACGGATATGAGGGGGGTTGCCCAATCCTCAGCACCTTATTTTTTTCGCTAAAATTTGAATATGCCCCAATTCCTTAAGAACAGCTCTTGATACACAAGGGTCGCTTAATTAGAACAATAAAAAGCTTCTGTAAAAGTACTAAAAAACTTTAGCGTGAAGACCGAAGTGTAGAGAAGGGGGCAACCCCCTCATTTACGTAGCCTAATAATTTCTGTTCTTTATATTTTGATTCTTACTTTCATTTAAAAAAAAATTTTTTTTTTAATTTAATTGCTCTCAAGCCTGTCACTATCATTACCAGTTTATACCAACTAGGTGACAGTAAAAATTAGATTTAGTATAAGCCCTCGCTTGTTTGTCAATGATCTTCGGTTGTAAAGGATTAAACCCAAGAAAAGTAACCCAAGAATAGCACGTCAATAATATCTCGACAAGACTGGGGGATCGATTTGAAACTTTACGGTTGTTGGTGGAAAGAAAAGAAGACTTCAAATTTTGTGTTTAGGACCAGTGGATGAGAGGGCAAGATTTTGTTTTCAACGGCTCTCAACGACTTCAAATTTTGTGTTTAGTGTGTTTAGTGGATGAGAGGGCCAGATTTTGTTTTCAACGACATCAACGACTCTGAAAGGTAACGAATATTTAGGGAGGAGTAGGATAAGAGATCTCAAGGTGGTAATTCTGATGCTTCTGTTTTCACTTCGAATGATCAGCTCTCATAAAATACTCCAAGAGGATAAAATAGTGGAAGTATACTTTCTTAAGTAATTGCTGAGACACACTGGCTAATCATGACGACACCAAAGAATCATTAAGAGGATAGAAACGAGGATAATAACAGCCAGTGAAAAAGCAAAGAGGACTATACAAATATTTCGATCAAGATCTGCTTTACCGTCTTCAGTGCAAAAAATAGTGGTAACGGAATTGTAAGTAAGGAGTGCCTCGGCTCAATAACAATCAAAACTCTCGAAACTGAACTTTGATATCGATAGATATATCAAAAGAATTTAGCTTTTTATGCTTATTCCAAATATATAGACATAATAAAGTTTACTTTTACCCATCAAAGGCTATGTGCCTGAAAAAATTTGCCTAATTTTCTAAAAAAGAGTAAGCACCCCCCCCCAAAAGTCATGGAATCTTAATGGAAATCACACCATCAGGTTCAGCGTATAAGATAACCCTACTATAGAGATCTCAAGCTCTCATCTGAAAAAATGGGGCATTGTGTGTTTTTTGCCAGAAGAAAGATCATTTTGCTTGTTTTTTGTTTTTTTCGCTTTCCTCAGGGGCGATTGCTTCAAACCTATATCTCGAGATTATCAGGAGAGAGCTAAATCAAATGGAAAATAGAAGTTCTAGTGCTCTTTTCAAGTGACCAATAAGATTGGGGACTACTAACACGCTTCCCACACTTGTCCTCCTAAGTCGTCCAATCCAAGACAGTCTTTTTGTTCAGTATAGTTGAAAGATCGGATAACCAGGCCTGGATTTAGCAAAAAAAAAAAAAAACACTAAGCCCGGGCCTAGGAACACACAATGCCAGGAGATGCAATGAATTATCACCGAGTGATTTTTTCTTAACAAAAACTAGACCGGTGTGATTTATTAGCTAAGTGCCAGTTGCACTCCACTGCCACACTGCCTATTCACAAAGAAGTGATTTTAAAACAACATGGGAGTTCCGTTGCCACTTATACACTGTCAGATGTCTCCCAAGAATGGCAGCTGAAAATTTGGTGTCACCTCCCTGTTACATTACTTCTTACTCACCTATTGCGTTTTGTTCAGTGTTCCCACTATAGCGCCGAAAATGTCTGGGCCTAGGAGCGTCAAAGTTTTAAATCTGGCCCTTTAAATAACTATGCCCTTAAGGACAACATGATCCCCCACAGCCCCTAGGGTGGGTGTAAGTTATGAAATTTGCTCATTGTTTATGTATAATATCTGTTATTGGGAAGTATACAAATATTTTTCAGAGAGAGAAGGACACTTTCTATTGGTCGATTTCTAACCGGAAAAATGCTCCGCGAGGGGAATAAACTTTCCAGGGAAAATTTAACACTGATGGAATTATCCAGAATTCCTATACGATTTTTTTAATTTATCTCACTTTCTCTTTGCTGGTTCAGAGATTTTTCGGAAAATTATCTGGGGGAAATATCCTGCAGGCCTAGAATTGCTTGAAGGATTTTCCACTGGGGGAGGAATTTTCCGCGTGAAAAATACTCCATAGCGGGTTTTTATACGGAAGAAATTCTTCATGAGAGAATTTACCAGCGGAGTAACTTTCCATTGAGGGGGAAAGGATTCCAGGAACAATTTTCTACAGGAGGGGGAATTTCAAGCATGATTTGAAAAACGATAAAAAATTAGAATTTTTTCCAATGAAAGTATACTAAAGAGAATATTTACTAATACCGAATCCTACAAAACAAATCAAACACTTTAACTGATGAGCCAAAAACATGAATCATTTCGTATATCATGCTTCATAAGACAAATTTTGAATTTTTAGGAACTGGAAAAGTGAATTACAGAACTTAAAAGATACCTTTCTTTTAAACTAATTACTGCAATAAAGAACATATCCCTTTCATAAATTGTATTTTGGAAACTAAGCAACAAAATATCTCATTATTGAAGTGGATTTACGCTGGGATTGCTGTCATGGTAATTTGAAAATCATATTTTGAAGATGTTTTTTGTTTAAAAAAAGGGAATAGAACAAATATAGAATCTTTACAAGTCACGGTCATGGACGGAAAAGCCTTAAGACCATTTGATAGTAGAACTTAGACAAACCCCTCGATTCGTTGTTTTATGCTCTTTCTAAGAATGCGAATCGCTGCTGTCGCTCATATTTTCTATCGTAATTTTACTACAAAATTTGGCGCTCTGATGGAATGATGGAAATATAAGGCTTTGATTATATTACATTTTATTATGATAAATCCCTATATTTGAGATATATGACAATGAAATAACAATATATTTTTGGATTTAAAATTAATTGGTAGCTTTTTTCAAATATATTTCTTGTAGCAAAAATAAGGAATAATATGTCACGGGCCAGCGCAACACACTCACGGTTTCTGTGGCTAAGATTCAGCAGCTTCACGGTTTGTCTAAAGCAGATCATTTAATAGATTAATCTAAAAAACTTTTACCGCAAAAAAGTTTTTCAAAGAAAAAGAATGAGCTCCATTAAACCAAAACTGACCAGAAATAAAGCCAAATAATCTTCCAAGCGTAAAACTACCACAAATCACCATAAATAGATAAATGAAAACAAAAACGAACAGTAATTACAATAAATAGCCGAGTCAAACTCAAAACGAGAAGAAACTAACACGAGTAGAGCTGACAATCCTAATGCCTTCTATGCCTTCACTTTACTGAAACCAAAATATATATAAATATTCTCACTTTTTTGACTTTAATAAATAAAAAATATTAAAACTTTAAGGAAATAATATCAGTATATGTATAATAAAGAAACAATCCACGGTCATTTGTTTTGTTTTTTTTTCAGTAAAGCGCAAATTCTGTTTTGGTCTTGAATAGGCATGGGGGTTCCCAGCCCTACATATGTTAATTTTTGCTCGTTTCGAGTTTGATTCGGTTATCTATTGCAATTTTGTTTATTTTGGGCGTCAGTTATTTATTGATGGTGATTTTTGGTAGTGTTCAGCTTGGAAGATTATTTGCATTTATCTAGAATAAAATAGAATATGATTTATTGGCTAAAATAGCACATAA
This sequence comes from Artemia franciscana, assembly GCF_032884065.1. NCBI lineage: Eukaryota > Metazoa > Arthropoda > Branchiopoda > Anostraca > Artemiidae > Artemia > Artemia franciscana. The sequence continues at coordinate 18,051,268 of NC_088868.1, forward strand.
GCTAGCATAAGCACGTCAGAACAATTACAATGATAAAATAAATGTTAAGGGATAAACATAGTTACAAAGTTAAATCAATTACTAAAATGTGAAACAAAATAGGGAACGAAAGAGTTTTTGTACCTCATGGTCAACATTTGGGGACACAAGTCAAGTTGGGTATTTGGAGCTCTACGAGCATTAAGTCTTGTATTAGGAAGGATTGGGGGGTTTCTTTAAAGGGGGGAAGAAGACATCGATGATAGACAGAACTAAAGCACTTGTGCCCAAAGTTCATGGTAAGGAAGTGACGTCGTGATTCCAATGTAGTGAGTTCAAGTCTAGCCAAACCTTCATCTTAAGTAGTATAGGACGTCCCCAGTATAATTTTTATAGTTCTTTTTTGAATGCATTCAATTTAAGAATATTGTGCATTAGGCAACCCAGGGTGCCAGACAGGGAAAGCATAGTCGAGACAAGGTCTTATATAAGAACAATAAATCATTTTAAGGTTCTGGATTGATATGGAGAACCGTTTGAGAAGGGAGAAAACCACCTGTTTTAAATAAGTGAAAAGAGTGAGGTTTCCATTTAAGGTCATTGTCCAAGTGCAAACCAAGCAGCTTAACCATGTTTAAATTTGTAATGCAAAGGTAATTATTGATTGGGGGTATATTTTAAAAAAAGGAAAATAGCATTAAACTGCTTTTCGGTATGCTTGGATCGAGTTTAACATTGTCAAGATCATTCTTTAAGTTGTTAATAAGTGAGTCAAGTTTAAGGCCCAAAGTGTTTGAGGTTTGACAAAGGTTAAGTAAAGTCAAATCATCCGCAAATTTAAAAGTGTTGTCAAAGTTTGTTAAAACATTGTCAAAAACAATTAAAAATGCTAAAAGACCCAATTTAGTCCCTTGGGATGCTCCACAGGAAATCGAGGTAAAACCTGATGAATCTCCGTTAGGGAGGACTACACATTGCTCACGACCAGATAGAAAATTACCTACCATACGTAAAACAAAATCTCTGACACCTAAAGCCCTTGCATTATCAATACCTATCTGGTGATCCAAGTTGTCAAAGGCTTTGCTAATATCAGCAAAAACAGCCTCAGCTTTGGAACTACTTAACTCAAGATGTTTGAAAACAGTGTCAAGTATATAACATAAACAATGGGTGGTGCTATGATTCGGCCTAAAGCAAAACTGATTTGGGTTAATTTTATTTTGAATACCGTCAAAGAGGAAATTGTAAATGAAACTTTCCAAAATTTTAGAGAAAATAGAGATTTTTGATATTGGTCTTAAGTCGGAGGGAACTTTTGGGGTCTTATTTTTCGGTATAGGGGATATACTAGCCCGCTTAAAACACACTGGAAAAATACCATCTACAAAACATTGGTTTAAAAGTGCAGTTAGAGGTACACTTAAATCATGGGCACATTTCACAATTAATTTGGTAGGGATATCACCTGGGTATACTGACTTATTTGTATCAAGATTTTAGAGTTTAAGCTGGGTCTGATGTATTTCAATCACAGGAATTTCACTCACTGCACTGTTGGCTGGCATATTTTGGAGTGTTGGGTGAGTTTTACAAGTTGAAGTAAAATAATAATTTACGATTTCTGCACTCACTGGGTCGCCATTACTATCCAGTAAGAGAAACTTAGAACATACCTTTCCCATGAGATCTTGGATACATTTGTGGAAATTCTTAGGGTTAGAATACAGTAACTTATTGAGCACGTGAAAACCATGCTCATTTATTGCTTTATGGATTTCACTAATAACAATGTTTTGAAGTTTTCGAGATTCTTGGAAAAATCCTTTCTTAAAGAGTCTATCACGTTCATTTGTTAGGCACGCATTTTTTTTATTTTTCCATGGTTTACAATTGGATTTGCGATTGACTTTTTTCACTGGAAAGGTGTCACAGTATAACTGGAAAAGTTCTGCTGAAAACTTAGAAGCCATTTCATCACCATTAGTAAGACATAGGATATTGTCCCAGGATTTGGAGCTAAGTTTTACTTTGAAATGGGCAATCTTCTCGTCAGTAATGGGTCTATATGAATAACTGTTCAATGGTTTAGGGGAAAAGGATGATAATGGGGTCCAAAAGATGAATAGATGGTCACTTGTCCCTAATGGAGGGTTTATTTTTGGGGCACAGTAGTAATCTTCAATGTTGGTAAAAATCAAGTCTAGGGTTTTATCTTTGCGTGTATGCGACTTGACTACCTGGTCAAGACTAAGAGCAGCGCTAAGCCACTTTTGGTCTAGTTCATTAAAATCACCACATAATGTAATTGCAGCATAGGGGTACTTGCGGCGAATTCTGTCAGTATAAAGTTGCAGATATGCCGTCAGCTCCTTCTTAAATCCACTACGAGGAGCGTAATAAATAATACAAAAAATCATGCAAGATACGTCTTTTGGGAGGTTTTTGGATCTGGTCCAGAGCCATAAAACTTCAGTTTTGGAGTTAATCTCTGTTTCAGAAAATGAAAGAATCCGATTTGGGAGGGTACACTTACAAAAAAAAGTCACTCCTCCATCATGAGATAGAGGAATACCATCTTTATCCAATCTGGGCTTAAAATGGGAGTCATAATTAGGAATCGAGCAAGAATCTTTTGTAGCAGACCATGTTTCTGTAAGGCAAGCAATATCAATCTGGTTTTTGTCAAGAATAATGTGTAATTCCTCCCTTTTATTTAGTAGTGACCTTACATTCGCAAGAAGGATTCTGGGAAATGAGTAGGAGTGATGTATCATCCCAGGGTTATTGACAAACACTTTCCTAGCCGGGTTTTCTTTCTCTTTGTCAGTAATAGAGCTGCTGCTCATGGTCTCATGCTCAATTAGTTTTTCGGTCCTCTTGAGAGAGGTTCACTAAAACTACCAGCTGTTCCAAACCGTTTGGGTACATTATTGCGAAAGAATGTTTGTAGGCTCTTTCTTTTCACATAGGATATTTGCTCAATCTGTCTTTTCAGAGCAATTTCTGATTCTGGCAGCTGAATTAGAAGGGGTTGGTATCTTGAAACAGAGTTCTGAGTGGTTGGTTTTTTCTCCCCCAGCCTGGTTGACTTTACTACTGTTGGCACTGGAAGTTTTAGCTGGTTTTGGATTATTTGCTTCACTTAAGTTACATCATCAACTCCTTCTTGTTCCGGTAAATTTTTCAAATAATATTCATTTTTCTCTGTTGTGCTTCATGATGGCAGAAAGTTTCTTCCTTTACAATTTCTCGTATCTCATCAGTCTGCTGGGAAGTCTGGGTGTATTTTTCTTCAATTTTCTACAACCGTGAGTTAAGGTCCAAAAGTGCATTTCTTCATAGCTAGGCTTTTGGGCAAGCTCAGTTTGTAGCAGAGTTATTTCAGATGAAATTTGTCGGACTGAAATATCAATTCTTGTAATCAAATCATACAGCACCAGGGTCTCAGCAGAGAGTTTGGGTATCTGTCTACCATGTGAAGTAAATGGGGGATTTGGGTCCTTTCTCGAATCAACTGGGTTCCCATCCACTGTCTGGTGTGATGGGGTGTTATTTGAGGGATTTTCGCCCCTGTCTGTAGCACTGAAGGCTGGACTGTAAGTATTTGTTGCTTGCCTGATTCTGGTTGTTCGGGCTATTTTTATAATTTACTTCATGAGGGCTTAACAAGAAAAAGGACAATATAGTGAGTACAGTAAACTAGCCTTTGTTTCTTGGTTTTATAAAATAGACAAGACAAGACTTTTCCTCTATCAGAATAAAAACAATGCTGGCTGTAGATATATCTGATTAAGATAATCTTGTCTTCTTCTTTACTTCTTATCACCTTTCTATTCTCCTCTCACCTTTATCGTAATATAATTGTCTATACTATCAGAAATCATAATGATCTTCTCAACTGCTTAATCCAGACATATTTCATATATAGGCCATGAAAATATCAATAAGAGAATTCACAGTTCCCAAGAAAATTTTCACTCAAGTTTCAAAATAATCCGCTTATTTATAATTCTTTGGTCACTGAATTAATTAGTATGAAAATATTGGGTCAGGTAATGACGATAATCCTTTACCAAATATTAGTGACAGGTTCAATCCAAAAAGAGGTCCTCACACCTTGAACTCTGAACTCTTCAAGCTGAAGGACTGGGCGAACTTTTCTTGAGGTTCCCAACTTACATTAATCCAGTACACGAGCTGGCGGATGGAGTCCACTTGTCCAAAGAAGAGCAGATTATGTTACCGTTCGTGCATTATCTGTCAGGGTGTGACACAACGAACTTTTTCTTCGGCATCAGGAAAGCTTCTTTCTTAAACACCGCAGCGTCTCCATCTTTTGCCCAAAAATAGTGTCTGTGACGGAGCGAATCAAGGTTGCAGAAAGGAAGCTTTCAGTCGACGCGTTTAGAGACGTTTACGACCTATCAAAATCCCTGGTCATTAAAATGTACGTTAAACAGGCCGGATTCAATTCACTGGCCAGTGTAAGTGCTTACATTTGGTGCCAAAAATAAGATGTGAAAAGACTGCCACCTTCTGATGACACCTTCGAGCCATGCATACGAAGAGCCATATTCGCTACATGGATAATCTTGTCGTCAGTACATGCTCGGCCGAGCATTCCAGATCCATTCCTCCATGGATGGAAGATGGCTGAAGGGGGAGTAGATCTGGTCGTCTCAAGCTGTAAAGAAGCATCGAGCCTGGAAGCTTACTGCAGATACAAAAGTGGAAGATGCAGGAAAGACTGTAGCTGCTCAAAAATTAAAGAATGCTGCAGCTTATGCTCCTGACGTGGAATGAGGAGGGTATGCAAGGAGTCTGACCTTGCCCCATCTGAATTCTTGGAAGAAGACAATGAGGAATTTTTTGAAAGTTTTATTTGAGTAAGACAACTCCAGTTCACCGACTGAATCCATATGTGACGCAAAATTCTTTCATTTAGTAAATGCTCAGTTGTATCAGTGGCAAATCAGGTCCCAAAAAGGTAATTGCAGACTCCTTAGTACACCAGAAAACATATTCGTCCATTCTAAAAAAAAACACCTTTTTTAGTCAACATTTTTTTTAAACCTATTTTTATTTCTAAGTAAAAGTTCAAAATTTTAAACATCTAGGAAGTTTGAAGTATCGCTGCCCTTTGAAGAAAAAAAAAATTATGTCCCTTTTCACGATATGGTAACAAAAGTAACAAGAGTAAGTTTTTTACTGTTTTAAAAATAGAGTTAAGAGAAAGAGTCAAACTTTAGCGTAAAGAGCGGGGTGTTGAGACGGAAAAGCCCCTTTCATATACGGAGTGATTTCTCTTCGTGTTAAGTTTTAATGTCGCTCCTTATTTTTATTTAAAAAAAACTTGTTTTTTGTTTGTTTGATTCTTTGCAGAAACGGCAGTCCGAAATCAAATCGTTGATATTTCAGCCAGCTAAAAACATTTTTTTACTTTATCCTGGTGTCTGTCTAAGTTTTCAGAGATATAAAAACCTAAAACATCTTACTTTGGGTCTTCTATTTGAAGATTTTCCTCATCAACTTCTTAAATGCTAAATCTGCTAAATGAAAGTAGGAAATTTAATTTTTCATTTACTACGACCTTGCCATTGCTTTCCGAAGTTCAATCAAGGAAGAATAAATGCTGCTTGGCTTCATTCAAGAGACAGTCTCTTTAATTGGAATTTCATGTCAAATACGGAAGCCATCTTGCATTAAATTAGCTATCTGTTGATTTAAGAAAAGGAAACACTTCAATAAAAGAACTAAGCCCTCAAAGTAAACATATGACATGTTTATTTTGTGAGATTATTGCCATGTAGCTTCTTCGTTGGAAAGTCAAATCCTTTGAATGCACAACTACTGTGAAAAGTAAACCCCTGCTGCTAGATTCTCTTAAAGAGCTACGACAACTCTAACTAGTGGGTCATAGTTTTTGAGTAATAGAAGCAACAATGTCTGTGGAATTGAACTTGAAACCTCTAAAGACATATGAGAAATCGTAGCTACTGCTTCCTGCCAGATGTAAGTAGCTTCCTCTATGATCTTCTTGCAGATTCGGCTGGTAAGAAAGTATCCCGTCACTCATAGAGGTCTGAGTGACGAGCTTTTTATATATGTATATTTATTTACGAGTTTTTCAAACCCGCTTAGTAGTTAAATTGATGGAAATATTTCTTGTATACATTTAAACTTTTTCCACGCTTTGAAAAACTTTTTCCACAAAAGAGGTTTCTCAAATAAAATCAAGTAAATCAAAAATGAGCATTTTGAAAAACACCCCTATGTGTCGTTTGATATTTAAAATGTTTGGAACAAAATAGAAATTTCAAAATTGTTATCAGATTTGGGGGAAAAGAGTCGGTGGGGGAGGGGGGCTAGTTGCCATAAGATCGCGATCGCTTTTGAATCTTAAAATGGGAATTAGAAATTCGAATTTCTACTCGTTTGAGTCCCCTCTGAAATTTATACGACCATCTCTTCCATAAAATCTTATATGCCCCAGGGTTACAAGTTACAACCCATTAGTTCGCCCGATTTCTGGGGGGTATTTTGATCCCGAAGTTTTTATTATCTGATTGCTCTAATATTTCAAAGAAAATGCCTGTCTCAAATTGATTGGATGTGTTTAAGGAAAAGAGGGTGTGTGTCTGTATGGGGGGGGGGGACGGGTTTAGATGTCCTCTGGTCACCTCTTACTCTTGGGAATGTGACTATAACTTTCAATTTCCAATCAAATGAGCTACCTCTAAAGTCTGTAGGATCACCCCTTGTATAAAAACCTTAAAGCCCCGGGGCATAATTAAAAACACTTGCCACTGGGCTCTGGGCGTTGTGTCCACCGGAGTATTTGTAATCAGATGATTTAACTATTTTCAATAAAATGGATATCTAAAACTCTTTTTTGGATGGGCTGGGGAAAAAGAGCATGGAGGGGGAGGGGGTTGATTGTTGACCCCCGTTCTCTTTCGTTACTTAAAAATTAAACTAGAATTTTCAATTTCCGTTCAAATGATCCCCTCTTCTGAAATTTATACGAGCAGCCCTTCCATAAAAACCATTTACGTTCCCTGGGAATAACTTATAACGCCTGCCCCTGGGCCCTAGGGCTTTTTGCAGACCCTCAATTATTGGTTGTCTGATCTTCGAACTATTTTTAAAAAAAAAAACTAGATTTACGTTGCATGGGCAACGTGAGGTGTTGCGGCAACCTTTGCTCGGCTTCGCCGAGTAAAGTGTTGCGAGAGCAACACTTTGGTTTTGTTTCCTCGCTGCGACTAAACGCTGAAGTTGTTAATCTGTAAGGATGCTAAAATACATACTAGGTACACCAACTCGCAAAAGTTGCAAACTCCTCATTGCTAAAGATGATTGTAGCCTTACAGCCGATTATTACTTACAGGTCCCCTACATGTCTTACCACTGGAACCAAATTGGTCTTACCATAAAATACAACAGAAACAAAAAATAGGTACACCAACTAGTAAGAGTTGCGAACCCCTCATTGCCGAGGATGATTATGAGCTAACAGCCGACTGTTGCTTACAACTCCCCTATATGTCTCACAATTGGTATCGGCCTATTTTTGGTTTCAGTGTGTACCTTACTACTGAAGTTGTCAACCCCTTTAAACTTTCAAACTGGTATATCTCATGAAGGAATTTTTGTACAAAAAATGGATGACATATACTTTGATCAGCTCATCAAAAGCTATCAACTGCCGTCGAAAAAAAAAATCTGTCTGTCTTAGTTCAAAAGTTGACTTTTTTGCCGTAGGCCAACTTTCTAACGTCATCACTTAGAAAGGAGCAAAGGATAAACTCTAATTTCTTTAGCAATGAGAGAACTTTTAAAGTTTAAGAGGCACATCTGATACCATTTCTCTACCACAATCCCAAGTGCGAAAAATCGAATGATAAACTCAGCTGAAATCACGAACAGAAATGGGTAGAAACAATAGATGGCAGCACTTTCGGACCCGTGGGAAAATGCCGCTTGTTTGCTTCTCTAAATTTTTCTATTTATCACTCAAAGAAGATATATTGGCTGTGGGACAGGGTAACTGTCGCATATATTTAACACTTATAGATTTTAGTCCATCTTCAATTTGAAACTGGTGCCTGCCTGCTTGCCTGCTAAAACGGAGCTTTCCACTCGAAAGCAGAAACATGGTTTGATGAAACGAAAGCTTGGCTGCATAACTTCAGATAGTCCTCTCTGACATAGGCTATACAACTCCTCTTCACTTCACACACTATAGGCTCTGGCTCAAGGACAAGCAAAAACCATCCTTTTTGGCCCCAGGCAAGAGTTCTACGAAGCTTTCCAAAATGTAAAGTCATATTCATCAATCCGGCCTAAGGTCCACACTTTCCGTAAAAACCGCAGAGGTTACACCCTTACCACTTTCTAGGAATAAGCTGAAATCGGGGTGCTAGGAACAAAAAAAAAAAAAAAAAAAACACGACAAAACCAAAGTGTTGCTCTCGCAACACAATTATCGGATTCATTTGAGGAAAAAGGGGCGTGGGGGCTTTTTCACCTCTAATTGTATCCTAAAAATGATTTCGATCCTAAAAAGCGCTCTTTAATTCCCGATTTCCGATTGAATGAGCCCCCTCCGAAGTTTATACGACCCTCCATTCCATGCAAAGTGTCTCTAGGAAATAAACTATTGGAGCCTTATGACCCAAGGGTTGTGGGGAAGGCTGTTTAACATCGGAACTTTCAATTTTTAATCATTAGAGTCCCCTTTGAAATTTATACGACCGTCTCTTACATGAGGAGACGGTCCTGGAGCATAGGTTTACGACCCATCGCCCTTTTTTGGGGGGGATATGTTGGCCCCGAAGTTTTTGTCAGCAGATCGTTGCACTATTTCAAACCAAATGGCTATGTCAAGATTTTGACCGGATGTATTCGGGGAAAGGACGGTGTGGGGAGGGGGTATATGCCCTCCGATCACTTCTGATGGCTCTTAAGAAGGTAAATATAAATTTCAATTTCCAATAAAATCAGCCATCCCTGATACTTCTATGACCACCCCTTACACGAAACCTTATGTGACTCCAGGGCATAACCTGCAACACTTCCCCCTGGCTCCAGGAGGTTGTCTCCCCCCTCAGTTATTGTTGGCTGATATTTATATTGCTTCGACCAAATGGCAATTTTAAAATTTTGATTGGAGGCATAATGGGTAAAAAGGACCTTGGGGGGGCTAGTTAACCTCCGATCACTGTTGACTCTTAAAAACGGCTCTACAAATTCTGATTTACAATCAAATCAGCCCCAAAAGCAGAGTATTCTGAGCTAGGGTGAGGGGACGTCATAAGTAAAGACTTTTGGCAAATGGAACTTCCTGGGATTGTGTAAAGATTGAGGCGTTGAACATGGATGGGCGAGAACCATGCGTAGCTGATTTGCCTCAGGCGGCTTGGCGTTGTAGGTGTGAGTTGATAAAAGTGGAAGTAGTAGCTCACGACCCTGGGTGGTTTGAGAAAATGAAAACTAAAAATACTATAGGCGGTGCTTGGGATCAAGAAAGAGGACTTCATAAGAGGTGGGGAGGATGCTTTCAGTTATTTTTTGAACCTTAAAACGGTAATAAAACTTCCTATTTCCAATCGAATCTGCCCCTTTTGTAGTTTTTGTAACTAATTTTTCCGTACAAAGGGGCTGGGAAAACTAATTTTATATAGTAGGTGTGCATGGGGATGGCACTCCTTCTTAGATTAAAAATAAAATGTAATTTTCTTCAGTCACCATTGCATAGCTGAAATCAAAACCAGTTTCGAATACATATCTTTACCTTTTTTTCTACACATATATTTGATGATAAATGAGGCTGTCAGTGGGTACAAACAAGGAGGTATGTCTATATGTCTAGTATAAACGTGTTTAGTTGACAGCCCTCCTTTAGTAAACAGCAAGATCGTTGGATTTCAAAACAGGCTAAGTAAATTTTTTCCCAGGTTTGCTAGTCCAAGTCTGGGTGCATGAGCTCTAGTGCTGCTATTCTTGGAAATTTTTTAGCGTTAGCAGTAGCTGTAGACTGTGGTTGTCGAATTGTATCTCTGGGCTGCTGCGTTTTACCAATAAAGTGTTTAGGGTCTCTTTGTCTTTTTAGTGGATCCTGCAGAGAAGGGATAAAGGAAGATTTGCAGATAGGGTTGGTATCTCTCAGGTGAAGGCACGGTAGTTAAGGCCAGTGGCACCATTTCTTATTTGGTGGTATAATAGTTTTCTATTCCTTAGTAAAACCCCAGTAAAACCAGTAAAACCATTTTTTAAGGCTGTTTAAGAGGGAGTGTACAGCATAGGTTTCACACTCCTCTATTTTAGTTTATTTTGTTAGTAGTTGCAACACAGAGAGCAGGTCTGAGTAAATTATAATCGTAGGTAGGCGGCGAGGACTGCGTGAAATTGTCTCTAGGCTCACAGTAATTTATTTAATCTTGGCAGAGGGGATGTCAAATGCTGGGGGACTCTTTTCAATTGATATAACCACCCATTTGGGGATATAAGCACAATTACTTCTGGAAACTGTTTGGTGCCACGTGCTTTGAACTTGTTTTTGCTGATTTTTCACATACGTGTCTTTTTTTTAATTTGGTGCCCTTTACGTGGTTGTATATGGTGCTCTTTTTCAACCACAACTGAATCATCGATGCTTTCTAAATTTTAAAGGTGTACATGGTTGTATGAGTTTCCATTTCACCAGCTTAAATAACCAGATTTCATTTCCACTGTCCTTGGTACTTTGATGTAATTATTAGCGGCGTAATGCTCATGTTCACCTGAATTTGACTCGTGTTAGGACTCGTGTCAAATTTGGCAGAAAACTGACTCGTGCTAAGTTTAGCACAAAATAGACGCATGTCAAGTTTAGTTTCGACAAATTTATTTTCATGGATTTCACCTAATTCATTAGTTTTTAATAATCGTTAGGAATAATAGGAAGATACACGTTCAAACTTAAACTACCATACTCGAACCTACAGTAATGATAGCTGTCAAATATGGCTCTGAAATATGGTCTTACCCAATTTTGGGGAAGATGTGCTAGATGTTTTTGAGAGGAACTGGTTAGGAATTGTAGTTTTGGCACCTACGCAGGATATTTTTTTGGAGGTGGGAATACATAATAACTAAACAATAAATTCATTTGAAAATTTGAACAAGAATTGCCTATAAATTTGTAAGAATTTAGGATCTAAGGAGGCTTCTGGTCCACCCGAAGTTTTTTAAAGGAAATCCTTGGGCCCAGAAGGCCCCTGAAGTTTTTTGTAAAAAAAAAACAATCTTAGGTTTTTAAACATCATAAAAACTATGACGTAACATTCTTAGAAATCCCGGAGTAAGGAAGCCTTGAAGGATTTTTTAAAGGAAATTCTGAAGTAAAGAAGCCCTTGTAGGTTTTTTAAACATAACAATCTTAGAAATTCTGGGGTAAAGAAGCCCTGGCCCTTGCGGTTTTTTTTAAAAAGGAAATCCTTAAGTAAACAAGCCCAGACCTTTGGTTGTTAAAAAAAAACAAACTATTAGGTAAAAATTTTTGAAATCCTGGAGTAAAGAAGCCCTGAATTTTTTTTTTAAGAACAACTTAGAAATCCTGAAGAAGATTATGTCATCCTGAACTCCTATGACACAACAGACACCTGCATTTCGACGAAAATCAATAACGCCTTCGACGTTAGGGAAGTGTCCCTAAGCTAAAATCATTAAAGAATGAAAGGAGTAATGGCTATGTGTGTTGTCCAAAGCAGTGAGGGATATTACTAGTGTATTTGGGGAAAAGGATGCGGGGGGGGTCTAGTTGCACCCCGGTCACTTTTGACTCTTAAAAGAGGCAATAAAACTTCCAATTTCCAATCGAATGAGCCCCCTACGAAGTTTGTACGAACACCCCTTCCATATGAAATGCGTCTGCTGAAAAAAATAATAAAACGTTGGAGCCGTATGGTCTTTATTATAGGCAACGCCATAGCATTGTCTTTTATTTCTTATCGTTTTGAAATAATGCCAGGAATTGCAGCTCCTTCTCCATGGATTTTTTTTTATCCCACGAAAATTCCCTCCATGGAAAGTTGTTCCCACGTAAAACACCCTCCGCCAGGAAAATTCCTCCAGATAATTCCATTCTTGCCTAAAGTCCCCCCCCCGGAAAAATTTCTTGGGGGTGGTTCTAGCTGAAAAAGATTTCTTAGCACAATTTCGTTTGAATAAAACCTTAATTTTTGATTTATTATTTTTTTTAAATCAACGTCCCCTGCACCCTAGTAGAAAGTTTCTTCTGCAGAATATTCCCTCTGGGGAATTTTTCCCCGTGGAAAACTCCCCAATGGACAATGTCTCCTGTGGAAAATCTTCCCTACAAAAAGATGCTGTACATAATTCGAAACCGTTAAAAATTTCTCCATAGACAATGCCCCATTAAATCGCTAAATTCATAATTGAGTTTTCAAAAAGAAAGGAAGACAAATAAAAAGAATTTCGTAATAGGAGCTCTGTCAAGTTCCCTCAGTGTAAAATTTAGCTTAGGGAGTTCATCCTCCCCCGGAAAATAACCTACTCGCAGAAAACAATTCCCCGCAGAAAATCCGCCCAGCAGAAAATCCCTCCCCAAAAAATACTGTTATACTTCCTATTAACAAATATCGTACATAAACAATGGGCAAATTTCATGAATTACTTAATTTTCCCCAGGTGATGTGGGGGGTCTTGTTATCCTTAAAGGCATAGCTGCTGGACTTTTCAACTATGTTGAATAAAATGGCTATCTCTAAATTTTGATCAGAAGACTTTGAGGAAAAAGAGGGTGCCGAGAGGAAGGCTAAATGCTCTGCAATCTTTTTGGTCATTTAAAAAGGCCCTTTTCTGATATTCTTGGACCATTAGTTTGACCTGGTCACCCCGGATGAAAACAAAGGAATAAAAGGGAAAAAGAAATATGCACTAATTCGTGATCTTTCTTCTGGCAAAAATCGAAAAAATTCCACTTTTTTGTGGATGTGAGCTTTAAATTCCTACATGAACATCCTCGGCTACGCTGAATCTGACGGTGAAATTTTCATTAAAATTCCGTGACTTTTAGGAGGTGTTTTCCCTCTTTTTAGAAAATAGAACAAATTTTCCGAGTCTCGTAGCTTTTAATGGATAACAGTAAACTTAATGAATCTTATGTATTTGGAATCATCCGATAAGCCTATTCTTTTGATAAATCCATTGATACCAAAATTCCGTTTTTTAGTTTCGGTTGCTATTGAGCCGCGTCGCTCCTTACTTACATTTCTTTACCACAAACTGTTTGATTGGTTTTTCGAAATGCAATAATCAAATGAACTCGGATTTGCATTCTTGATTAAATAAAAAAAAAGAGTTTTATAGCAGTTTTAAAAAACTTCCTATTCTAATTAAACGGTCCTTGCGTTTCAGGAGTCTTTCTTAAGAAATTTTAAAAGTTTTGAGTAGAGAGGAAGGTATCAAGGAGGGGGGGAACCCCATCATAGCATACTGTTCGTTTTGAGTTTTAATGTTGCTTTTCACTTTCAGCTAAAAACTTATTTTTTTATTTCTTTAATTTCGAGTTTTTTTAATATTGCCGGTAAATATGGCTGCCCCTCCATAAAAAAATTCACTCCTTTCGCGGAAAACTCTTCAGTGGAAAGAAATTTCCCCGTATAATACCCACCCTCTGAAGACTCCCTCCAGTCAGTTCCATCCTCGCTGAAAATTCCCCTCCGTAAAAAAACTTGCAGACGATTCTGTCTGACATTCCTCCTTAATACACTTTCATTTGAAAAAGATTTCAATCTCTAATCGTTTTTCCAATCACTTTGGAAATCCCTCCTTCCATAGAAAATTTTCACGGGTATCCCCTTTTCCAGTGGGAAGTTGCTTCCACGAAAAATTTAACAGTGGAGAATTTATCCTGCAGAAAATTCTCCCAGAAAGAATTCGTCCCTTGGACCCCCCCCCCCCCCAGCTGAAAAGTGCCCCAGACAATTCGAAACCTGCTGAAAATTTCCCCCTCGACAATTCCCCGGAACATCTTCACATTCAAAATTGAATTTAGTATAGGAATTCTGTCAAATCATCCTGGTGTAACACTTATCCGGTAAAGCCCATCCCCTGAAACTTCATTCCCCAAGGAAAGTTATGCCCGTCGAAACCCACCAACAGCAGCAATGCCCCCCCCCCACCAAAAAAACTATGTGTACTTCCAATAGCAAATACTATACAGAAACAAGGGGAAATTTTCATAAATTACAGCCCTTTCCCCAGGGGCTTTGGGGGGCCATTTTACCTCCAAAGACGTATTTATTGGATCTTTCATCTATGCTGAATAAAACAGCTATCTCAAAATTTTGATCCAAATCTTTTGGGGAAAGAGTGCATAGGAGGGGGGTAGTCGCCCACTAATCTTTTTGTCACTTACAAAGGGCATTAGAACTTTCAATTTCCGCTCGTGCCCTCTACCAACATTCTAGAAAAATTAGTTCGACATGATATCCTGTTGGGAAAAATACAAATAAATCCGCATCCGGAATATTTCTTCTGACCAAAAATACAAAAGGGATTTTTTAGCGATGGGAGCTTGAAACCTCTACAGTGTTTAGCGTAAAAAGCGAGGTGTTGTGGAGGAGACGAACCCCCTTACATACGTAATATTTTATGTTCGTTTTAAGTTTTAATGCTGCTAATTACTTCCATTTGAAAAAAAAAATATTTATTTTCTCATTGTTTTTTTTTTTAATAATGCTAGAAAATCCACGCCCCCTTCATGGAATTTCTCTTCCCTCATGATAAATTCCTCCATGTAAAGATCATCCCACGTAATCCCCTCCCACGTAATCCCCTCCCCCGATCAACTCCCACCCCAACGCGAAAAAGTCCCCCTGAAAACGTCTTTACACTTCATAATAGCCATTACTATATGTAAACAATGGTCAAAGTTTGTAACTTGCAGCCCCTCTCCCGAGGACTGTAGGAGATTAAGTCGTCCCAAAAGAAATAGTTATTAAATTTTCAACTACGGTGACCAGAATGGCTATCTTAAAATTTTTATCCGGTGACTTGGGAAAAACTGAGCGTAGGAGGGGGCTAAGGTGCCCTCCGATTTTTTGGCCACTAGAACTTTTGGGCACTAGAACTTTTTGAGCACTAGAACTTTTGGGCACTAGAACTTTTAATTTCCGTTGGAATGAGCCCTCCCGCCACATTTTAGGACCACTGAGTTAATATGATCACCCCTGGGGAAAAAAACAAACAAAAAAAACAAATAAACACGCATCCGTGATCTGTCTTCTGGCAAAAAAACACAAAAACTCCATATTTTTGTAGATATGAGCTTGAAACTTCTACAGCAGGGTTTTATGATACACTGAATCTGATGGTGTGATTTTCGTTAAGATTCTATGAATTTTACTGGGTGTTTCCCCCTATTTTCTAAAATAAGACAAATTTTCTCAGGCTCGTAACTTTTAATGGGTAAGACCAAACTTGATGAAACTTATATATTTAAAATCAACATTCAAATTCAATTCTTGTGATGTAACTATTGGTATCAAAATCCCGTTTTTTAGAGTTTCGGTTACTATTGAGCCGGGTCGCTCCTTATTACAGTTCGTTACCACGAACTGTTGGAACAACGTCATCTGCGAAGTCCAGATCATTTGCAATTAGCGCTCAAATGCATTTCCAACTTTTGTAATTGTCTTATAACCCGCTTGGTTTACAGTTCAAAAATGTGTATCTCTCCATTTCCCGTGGGTAACCAGTGAAGCAGATAAGTATATTTAACTAGTAAATCAAAAGTAATAGAAATGTGATTGCTTGTTATATTAATTCGTGTTTTGAGTAACGTCTTTGTCTTTCCTTTAATTTTTACCCTGATATTTAATTATTTAATTCTACAAGTCCCTTTTTTCAGCAAGTTGACGATTGGAGTTTTGACGTTTTTCAATTCAACGAAGCGGCTGGAGGAAGTCCTATTAGGTATCTTGGAGTCGACCTTCTTAATCGATATGGATTGAATACAAAATTTAAGGTAATCTATTTTTTAGAGTTAGGCCGATTCGGAGCTAGTAAATATAAATATTAACTTCGTCTCAAGGAATTCAATTTTTTTCAATTTCGTTTCTCAATAATGACATTGAAGAAGAACTGCCTCCAACTAATGTATTTTTTTTAGGTATTAGGCTACTCTTGTTCCTAGAATTTTAGGTACCACACCCAGGTTCACTACTGCTATGGTATCTCTATTAATATGAAGCAAATAAAAGTAGTTTTACCAAATGGGAACTGGTCCCCAAAGTCCCCAAATGGGGACTGGAGCGAAAAATTGAAAGATAGAGTTTTCATTATACGAGGAGCATCTCCGCCACCATCAATCCTCGCTCTGACGCAGAATTTACGCTATAACTCCTCTGACAGCCTTTTAGAATTCAATACACCAATGGGGTAATTGCAGGCCTTTTATGCATCGATTGGCTTTCAGAATATTTGCACTGAAATTTGTATCGTTCAAAGAGTACTTTACCGCAACACATATAAGTAAAAAGAGTCCTTACAAGCAAATGAGTCCTTTTACTCTTGAAGCATTGTCATAAAAAAAAAAAATATTTGATACTTATCATGACTGCAGTGGTAGTTGCAATCTACCTGCAATCAATACGTAGTGAAAAAAATTTCCATTCAACACTGCCTCGGGAATAGTAACTATTAATTCGTTTTGTTTTAAAAGTAAATGTTTATTGCGAAAAGAAATTTATGATGATTTTGAAAAAAGCCTGAAACCCGTCAAAAAGGAAGTCAGATCAAAATGAAAAGTTTATCATTGAAATCAGCATGGTTGGAAACCTTGCACAAAGGAATTACAGTCCCCCTCCTTGGACAATAAGGAAAATAACTTTTTTGCATCGGTAGCACGTGATATGTCTCCCATTTTTTTCAGCAGGCCTAGTGGGCTACCAGAACATAAAAGAGATGCTTAATGGCCCATATAAAAGCTATTCCTCATAACTACGTGCTTCTTATAAATTACGCCATCTGCATGTGGCATATGGCACTAAAATGCACTTTTTGTGCCATTTGTCAAGGGTTAGCAATAGCAGGCTACCAGAACATCGTAGACAGGTTTTTTATATCTTATATAAAAAATACTGCTCATATCTAAGTCCTTCTTATAAAGTCCACCATCAGCAAGTTTCAAATGGTAGTAAAAACCGGATTTTTGGTGCCATGTCTCAAGTGGAAAAGCTAAGGCTAGCGGGCTACCAAAACTTTTATGAGTTATGTTTAATGGCTCATTTGAAAGCTATTGCTCGTATCTACGTGATGTTTATCAATTCTACAATTCGTAAGCGTGATTATTCGTAGCACTAAGAAACACTTTTGCTGTCCCTTCTTAAGTAGAAAATTTTGAAAGTATAAAATGATATCATTGTAATAATTATGATCCGAAATCCTTAACTGGGTGTTTGCAAGAACATCTCCCGGATGTCCATCCTCTAAAAACCTTTAATAAGCCACATAATTAAGGAACTATCACCAATATATCAAGTTATTTCACGCTTTGGTTTCTTTTTTCAATCACAGTTTTACTTATATGATTATTTTTAAGATAGATAGTTTCACTGATTTTGTAAATATTATGCACTCATTTTTTAAAGCATGTCCCGGAAAGGTATTTTGTCAAGCATGTCGACTCAAAAGGGAACAGAGGTCTTGTAGTCCATGGTTTGCAAAGACATTTTTAGTAGATCACTAAATCCATACGCCAACGAATGGCATAATTTTGTCAAAATCCTGTGGGTTGGAGAGGGGTTGTCAAAGTTGGACCCCTTTTTCCCCAAGTCAAGCTAAAATAACAGAGAAAACTGATAAACGAGCCAAATGGGAATAAAAAAAGGTAAAGATGCTCTAAAGAAAACTGACCTCTTTCAGTGGATGCTTGAATTGTGCAGGCTTATCTTAGTTTGGAAAATATTTTGGAGAAACTACATTTCAGCTGGAGGGATGGGAGAACTGGGGTCTGGGGAAAAATTGAGGTCTGAGAGTGGCAGTTTCCCCCACTGCCTCATAGCAAATTATGGCCCTGGCCCCAACCTAATGCCACTTAGGGGATGGAGAATTGTAGGCTTGGGGTTCCTGAGCCACTCAAAAGTTGTATATTAAAAGAAGGATTACTTATTGTTATAGTTACTTATTCGAATTATTTACTTAACAACTCCATCGTAATATTCTCTCCATACGTAAGATTGTGCATCAAAAGAGAAAGAAAGACAAGTGAAAATAGTTTTACAGGAGAATTCAGGCAATTCTTCCCAAAATTTTTTAAATGAAAACAAACTTATTTTATAATACCATTTCTGCTACTACAAAAAATGATTATTTTTTTTAATTTCGATTCATGATGCTTGAGCGGCAGTTGCAACCTAGTAAAGAGCGAACCACAGCCCACAGTAACGAAAAGTTAAAAAACACGCCTTGAAAAAACTGCCTAGTGAAAAAAAATGCTATCTGACATTGATTCAGGTAACTATTATTTCGGTTTGTCTTAAAATTAAAAGGTTATTGCGAAAAGTAACTTATGGTGACTTCGAATAAAAGCCTAAAACCCCTCAAAATAGCGTCAGATCAAAACTTTTTTCTTCTTTTTTGCGGACCTAGCTTGTTGCTAGAACTTCAAAGAGAAATGCTTAAGAGATCATTTAAAAGCTATTTCTAATATGTACATGGCTTATATAACTACCTCCATGTGCAAGTGCCATATGGCACAAAAAGGCACTTTTTAAGCCGTTTCTCAAGGGGTGAGGCTAGCGGGCTACCAGAACATCTTAGATAGATTTTTGATAGCTCATATAAGAAATATTGCTCATATCCTCGTTATCCCTATAAATTCCACTATCTGCAAGTTTCAAATGGTACTAAAAACAACGCTTTTGATGCCATGTCTCACTTGGAAAAGCTGGGGCTAGTGGGATAACAGAACTTTTTAGATTGATATTTAATTGCTTATTTGAAAACTTGTACTCGTATATACGTGCTTTTTATCAACTCCACCATTCGTATGTGGGATATAGCACTGAATACAACACTTCTGGTGCCACTTCTTAAGTGGAAAATCTTGGAAGTATAAAACGGCATCATTGTAATAATTATGGTCAAAACCCTTAACTGGAGGTTTGCAAGAACACCTCCCGTATTTTCCACCTTCTGGCCCCCATAATAAGCTACGCAATTAAAGTCCTATAAACAGCAATATATTAGATTAAATTCAGTTCTGTTAGTACAGCACTGGACTTCAAGTTGGATTATCAGGCGTTCGATTCCAGCTTGGAAGTTTTTTTTTCTATTATGATTTGTCCCTTCTTATGATTACTTTTCAGATAATCCACTATTTGGCAAATATGATGCATTCATTTTTAAAGCATATCCCGGGAAGGTTCATTTTAAACCTATTACTCATATCTACGTGCTGTTTATAAATTTTACCATTCATAAGTGCCATATAGCACAAACAACGGCTCTTTTGGTGCCACTTCTTATGTGGAAGAGTTTAGAAGAATAAAACGGCACCATTATAAAAATTTTGATCCAAAGCCCTTAACTGGAGATTTGTAAAAACATCTCAGATATACTCCTCCTCCAAACCCACTTAGTAAGTTTCATAAATTGCCTACTCATCTTATAAGTAAAGGACTATTGTGAAAACAAATTAGCTAAAACTAAAAACTTTTCAAATAAAAATCTACCAAAAATTGAGCTTGAATGATCAACGGTTTGAATCGAGGATTAACACTTCCCTCTGTGATGAAGCCTGTGTGCTAGCTCTAACAGCGGTAATTGAGGGGAGGGGACGTCCCTGCCCCCTGAATTTTTTAATCCTGCCAAGGTTTTGAAAAACACCTTTTTTGGTCAATTTATTGGAAAAGGGAACATTTTTCATTTGAAAAAATGTGCTATCAAGTCCAATTTACAAAAAGCGATTAGGTATAAATATATGCTTTTAAATCAGCCCTTAAACAGCTCTCATTTGCTACAGTAGCCTCATAGTTTCTGCTAGCCAGTAGGCGATTTTTAAAGTCCTGTCTTCATTATGCCGTATTCAGGCGACGTCGGCGGAGTTTTGAACTGAAACTAAGGACTGACAGATAAAGTCAGACACACAGATACACACACACACACACACAGTCAGACACAGTCATGGTGAGAAAGACAAAAACGCATAGAGGGGAAAACACACACACTCACAACCAAACAAAGTCAAACATACACAGTCAGACACATAGGCACGTATAGAGATTCAAAACATACAAAGGGAAAAACACACACACATACAAACACAACCACACGAAATCAGACTTAAGGGCACACAGAAAGTCAAACATACAGGCAAGGGGGAGACAAAACACACTGAGGAAAATACACACATACACACAACCACACAAAGTCAGACACACAGGCACAGACACATGGTCAGACACACAAGAAGGGAGAGAGGGGTAAAATACATAGAGGGGAAAAACACACACACACACAGGCACATGCACACAACCGTACAAAATTGGACACAGACACACACACAGGCATGGAGAGAGTGACAGAGAGACAAAACGCATGCACACAAACATAGAACCAGTAAAAAGCAAAACATACAGGCACACAGTCAGACACAAAGGTAAGGAGTGAGAGACAATACTACACAGATGGAAAAACAGACATACCCAAACACACAAAGTCAGACACACAGGCACATACACAGTCAGACACACAGCCGCGAAGAGGGACAAAACACGCATAGGGAAAAACACCAACACGCACAAACATATTAACACAAACACACAACCACAAAAAGTCAGACACACAGGCAAGGAGATAGAGACAAAACACACAGCGGGAAAATACACCCTCACACAACCTCACAAAGTCAGACACAGAGGCACGCACAGAGTCAGACCCAAAGGCACTGAGAGAGAAAAAAGCACACAGAGGAGAAAACACACACAGACACAGACAAACCAAGCAAAGTCAGTCACACAAACAAACAAAGATAGACACAGATACAGGAAAATACACGGTCAGACACAGAGGCACGGAGAGAGATACAAAGATATACAGAGGGAGAAACACACAAACACAACCACACAAAGTCAGAAACACAGACACGGAGAGAGAGACAAAAATGCACAGAGAGATAAACACAAACACACACATAACCACAAAAAAATGAGACAAACAGGCACAAATACAGTCAGACACACAGGCACGAAGAGGGACAAAAATACAAAGAGGAAAAATACACACGCAAACCCATGATCGCACAAAGTCAGACACATAGGCACAAACAACGTCAGAGACACGGGCAAGGGAAGAGAAAGACAAAAAACATACAGAGAGATGAAAACGTACACACACAACCACACAAAGTGCCTGCGTGTCCGACTGTGTGTCCTTGAGTGTCTGACTTTCTTTGGTTGTGTGTGTGTGTTTTCCCTTGTACGTGTTTTTCTCTCTCTCTCTCTCTCTCTCTTTCTCTCTCTCTCTCTCTCTCTCTCTCTCTCTCTCTCTCTCTCTCTCTCTCTCTCTCTCTCTCTCTCTCTCTCTCTCTCTCTTTCTGATTATCTGTGTTTTCCTTCATCTTCCCACCTTTCGCCTATTATTTCTCTTCTTTTGCTTGTCAATCTTATAATATTATGTGACTTATTATTTATACTGATTAAGAAAATATTTTCTGAGATAAAAGTAAAAATGAAGTCATAAATGTCTCTAGTCCATTTGTGGACTAGACTAGTCCATCTAGTCCACTTACAGAAATAATCATATTAAAGCCATAAAATATCAAAGGTCCTTTAGTGATACAGTGGGATTTAACTCAGTTTGGTATTACCAGACCCAGAATTCAAAATCAGCTGAAAAAAACACTGCAGGGCTCGGAATATGATTTTAGTGACGAGATTCTGTGAAAATGCTTCCAAAATAATCCAAACAAGAAGGAGAAGCCATATAAAGCAGCTGGACAGCATATGAGCAGAAATAAAGTCAGAAGAAAAAAAAACTTAAAACGAATAAATACTGCTCTTCATGAATACATGAAACCTAAAACAAACTTAAATCATGTGAATGATCAAATCAAATTTAAAACGAACAGAAATTCCTGCGAATGAACAAAGGAACCCTCGAACGAGCGAAATTTACTCAAAACAAAAGAAATGTAACTCAAGAGCTAAGTGTTGAGTCAAAAGGTGAAAGACGCTGAATTGATTGTATTTAACCGCATGGGGTATGTTATGGTATGACAAAGGATGCTAGGGTTTATACAAATATTGCTCCTAATGTTGAAAGAGAGCTTCTCTCTTCAGGATAGGCGGGGAGGGGTGCCAGCTGTCTCCAATCACTTTCCAAACAGTATCTCTTCATTGTCTCAGCTCAGTCCACCATTCTCAGCCAATTTCATTTTCACTATTTTTCCATCTATAGTGATCCCTCATATGAAGGTCTCTGGATTATCGGTAGGGGTTTCGGTTGCAAATTTTTAATTAATCAAACGAATTTTTTTTCTTAGCTGTCTGGTCTGGGGCAATATCATTTTACTGACTATTTGGGTATTTTTGTTGGTAAAACTACCTGATCTTTTGAAAAAGCCTAGACAGTCGAACCCAGGACACAAACACAGACAGTTCATTTTTGTTAGCCCAACTGTCTTAGCTTATAATTGAGTTCACTTGCATAACATTCGAGGCAGACAGGAGTCCTTGTAGATTTGGGAAGCTTATTCCCCTTACAATTTTAGTCAACTTGTTGTCCAACTAACATAAAAATAGCTTCTTTATTAGTACAAATGTCTAAGTTTATTAATTGAATCAATTGCTTTGCCGCCTGACAATCATTGAAGAATGGCCCAGTTTTGACTTTAGATGCTTGTTTGCCTGTCATTCCGCGCAAATTAATGGCCCTGTGTCAATTTAAAATTGTTGGTCAACATGCCTGAGACTCTAGGCAGGCGTGACTTGCTAAAAACCTATAAAAAGGGAAAATAAATAAGGGGATTAAAACTATAAGCTCAATCACTAATTAGCTCTATGACTATCTACCATGGTTCTACTGCCCTAGGAATGACGCATGGACGGACAATAGATAGACATATCTATTAACAAATGAACTAACCTCGTTTTTTATAAAATCCTAATAAAGGGAGGGGATTAATGCCAAAATTGCCTCTCACTCAATTGGACTATCTTAGGGACTCAACTGGACTCAATTGTCTTAGCTTTTTCTATAATTAGCCATGACTTAATGCCCACATCTATTCCATTTTAATTCAAAAATCGATAGACCTGCATTCATTTGCATGAGTAAACAATACCTTATTATGTAACATACACCTCCATGTCTTAGAAAATAAGCCCTATTACGTAACCTTCGCCTGTATCTTGAAGAAAATATTTGCATTAGTAAACAAACATTTGCTATTACATAACAATCTCCTGTATTTTGAAGAGAACATATGTATAGGTAAATAAACAATCTCCTTATTATGTAAAAAGCACCTTCGTCTTGATGATGTTCCTAAAAAAAGTGTCCGGATTGGGATTCGAAGGGATAGGGCTGCCCTCAAGACTAGAGAGAGGATACTACTTACACTTCAATATAAATACCATTTTCAAGGGTCGCTTTTACTATGAATGTATTGAGAATGCCTCCACGAATATAAATAGTGAAAAAGGATTCACCATAAGACTTTTCAGAGCACGATGATGCATTCCAAAGAACTATCGAGGATAAACTCTTATTTTTGGGCTAAGAGTGAAAAAATAACTAAGTGCCTGTGTTTAGAAGTTTGCTCGATTTCTTTCATCAAACTGTTTATTTCATTTTCCAGCTACGACAATTTTGAAATGTGGCTTCCTCTGAAAATTACAAAGGAAATGTTCTTTAGAGCAAGAAAAAAATGACAAAATAAAGGAAGTGTTCCACTTGGTGTTCCAATTAGAAGGTTGAAATGCAAGTTTAGAAAGGGCTTCTCGCTCAACGGAAATTTGTAAAATAAACAACAAGCTGTAAAACAATTCATGGTTTATACAGAACAATCATTCAGACACAGCTTCCTCCAGGTGTCAAAAACTTACATGATTCGATTGCACCATTTTCAGCTATTTATGCATTTAAAAGATGCTTTTATAGCTTAAAGAATGTTGTTGTCGTTTCCATTTTTTTACTTCTGTAGTTTCCAACTACTTCAAATTAAATCAATTTACGCGCTAGAACTAGTGGAAAAGCCTGCTTTGCTAGCTCTTGCCTAGCGAAAATTGTGTCGCATATGCTTTTTAGTCTCACGGTTGGAATACCTCACTTCATCTAGATGCTTTGGTCGTTTCCTGGGTAATTAAATCCTTGCTTTGCTCTTGACTTTTGTCTTTCTTATTTTTACCATTCTACAACCACACCTTTGATCCTTGCAAATTTGGTAAATCCAGTCCATACACATTTATATCCTTCTTGGGTTTAAAAAACATGTACCAAACCCATTTGTTGCCCGCTTACAGTGAAGAAAGGTCCGAAACTTTTCCCTACCTATACCCAGTCGTTGTTTCACCTCCAGCCTATTATCCACACATATTCAACATTTTTTTAAAATTGGAATTACTTTCATATCACAGTACCCTTCTCCCTGTCATGCTAAGGTGTCCCTTCCAATGATCCAGAGTCTGTTCCAAACGCCAAAAAAAAAATTAAAGATTGGCGCATAAAGGACTACCTAAGGGTAATTACATCCATCTTCTCTATTTGCTATTGACCCTTAGACAATTTTGTACTCTTGAAAATATCTTCCAATCCCTTGAAAAGTATTTCTACACAGTTATCCCGGTCTTCTTCAAATCTTTCTTTTGGACTCATCCAATGATCTTCATCAATCACTTACCCCATAAAAATTATTCTTGTGAGTAGCTGTTCCATAGAAATTTGTTTTGTGATGAATTGTCAAGCCATATTTAATACCAAATGCATCGAAGATGTGTTTCTGCCATCATAATAAAAAAAAATTTTGCAATTATTTTAAAAATTTTAACGCTTCTTTTGTCTTTTAAGGCTGTGCTTTTAAACTAAATGGTAATTAATATGATTAAGTAATTATTGATAACAAAATTGTGTGTTTCCGTATTTGCTCCGTATATGCTCCAGTGTATATATTTATGGTCCCGTTCATTCCTTAGCAAGTGATAAAGACAATTTGAGAAAGCAAAAAAAAATACAAAAAGTTTGTAGTAAGGCATTTTAACCCAGTAGGCTAAGATTGTAATTATTAACTAAAAGCTACGAATCTGTGACTCGACTATAAATTATTCCCAGACCTACAGATTCACTTCTGTATCGTTAATTTCGTTAATTGAACCATACGCCAGCAGACAAATGAATTTAGCATGTGCTACAAAAAGGATTCGAACTGGTTAGCTATTTCAGGACAGATGTCAAATTTTTAAGTATCACTTTTTTTAATTATCTATTAGTTTTTCAGTCAGATAGACGTTTTATGCTTTTGTTTTAATGAAATTTTTGTCAATGTTCTGAAAAAAAGACAATGGTAGTCCTCGAATGAACCGGCAAGAAAGGTCTTAAGAAAGGATTTAAAGGAAATTTTGAACTCTGATTTCATTGCCAATGAAAACCCCTTTATGAGCCATTATTTTGGGTTGAGAAAACTCTAAGTTTTAAAGGATCTTTGGCTCAGGCTGAACTTTGTCCCGAAAAAACCGGAGCGAGTCATCAGTTCCGACCGTTGAATTTTTGAGTTTTAATGACTCAAGTTTCGGCCGAGGCTTAATTTTTTCCTGACAAAAATTAACATGATGGATTGCTTCATGTCAATAAAATAAAATGCTGTCTTTTCATACAGAGTCTTTTCAAGATATTTGACTATTAAAGCAAGTCCAATTTCTAACGCCGACATTTATTAGGCATCAAACTTTTGGTTTTCTTTTTTAAGGTTTTTGAATCGTTGTAATCTCCTGTTAAAATATACAAATAAAAATATACAAATATTTTTGCAATTACCAGCCACCGGGCCCCGGTACTCGACACGCGGAAGGCTTCTATATATGGATTCTCATTGTCGCTTGTATTCTAGCCGCAGACAATTTGAGACAATTTGCTGTCTTTTCATACTCAGTCTTTTCAAGATATTTGATTATTAAAGCAAGTCCAATTTCTAACAAAGATATCTATTAGGCCTCAAACTTTTGGTTTTGTATTTTAATGATTTTGAATTGTTGTAATCCCTTGTTAAAATGTATACAAATATTTTAGCAATTACAGTTTTTTGCTCTTTACGCAATTTAATGTCTTTTCGTACTAAAGTCTTTTCAAAGATATTTATTTATTAAATCAATTCTAATTTCTAACAACGATTTATGCTGAGCTTCAAACTTTTGGTTTTCTTTTTTAAGGTTTTTGAATTGTTGTAATCCCTTGTTAAAAAATACACAAACATTCCTACAATTACAAGTTTCTTGGTCTTTACGCAATTTAATGTCTTTTCATACTGGTGTCCGTTCAAATATAATTGGTTATTCAAGCTAGTTCGATTTCTAACAACGATATGTACTAAGCTTCAAACATTTGGTTTTCTTTTTTAAAGTTTTTGAATAGTTGTAATGCTTTGTCAAAATAGAATCATCATTTGTAATAATTTTAATTTTTTTTAATTTTTTTTGGCCTTCCTTCTGACATTCTATAACGGATTGCGTTCAAAAAGATTTTCTTTCTTTAGGCTTTTAAATTGTTTTAATCACTTGTTGAAATATATACAAATATTTTGCAATAATCAATTTTTGGCCCTTTACGCAATTTAATTTATTTTCATACTGGTGTCTTTTCAAAGACATTCTAGTCTGATTTCTAACAACGATATGTACTAAGCTTGACACTTCTGGCTTTCTTTTTTAAGGTTTTTGAATTGTTGTTATCCCCTGTCAAAATGGAGAATCATCATTTGTAATAATTGCAAATTTTTGTTTTTTGAGCTTTCCTACTGACATTCTTTAACTGGTCGCGTTCAAAACTGTAAGCTTAATTAGGTAGCAAGTCGATTTTTTTTCTAATTTAAGGTCCATTTTTACGTCTTGAAATTTTTAAGGCTATGTTATATTCAACAAAGGAAGTTATATGTTACACTTTTTTGTGTTTTCAGATACAGCAAAACGCAGCCGACGCTTTTTTCGCTCAGATGGAAAGTGGTTACAATAAACACAAGAATCTGTATCACAATAGTATTCACGCAACTGACGTAACACAAACGATGCATTATATGATTTCGCAGACGGAATTATCGGTAAGCTGGCTGCAAGGCCACCATTTTTACTCTAGAAACTTAGAGCTGCTATAGCAAAGTAAATATAGGGTGAAATCCCCTGTACTTTGACAGTGCCTAATTTGGGGCAAATATTTGATCAAAATCTAGTTTTACTAAGAATAGTCATCCATATCCTAATCTTAGACCTTCCATGGATTGTTTAGTAATCGAGTTGAAAATAGTGTTTTAAATTGGCCCATGTGAATGTGCCGAATATAATATAATATAGCACTTAAAAGAGATGTTAAACGTGGATCACGGTATAAAATTACTGGGCAGTATGCGGCAAATCTGTGGTTTATTCACTTTGATTTTCATATAATCGAAAAGGAGAGGTCAAAAGAATTCCTTCGGTTGACAAGTAAGGGTATGGAGGGGGGCTGCTGTCAATAATGTGCTTAGACTTTGGATCATGTTGAACACGTCATGTTGAAATTGGTAATATAGTAAAATTTATTAAGCTTCATCTTTTACCTTAGTTTTACTTCTAGATGCTGAAAGTGTAATTGCTGCTAAAATATTGAACTCTTTTCTATTATTGGTATAATCTGAATAGCATAAGTAAGGTAGAATACTAATATAACTAAAAACCCATTATAGTGCCAAGCCGCATAAGGTTAACGTCTTTACGCACGCTCCTCCTCTGTCCCCATCTATTCAAAGCTCCCCTCTTTATACCCTCTAGAGAAGCCCCACTTTCTTTTAACTTCTTTCTTGTGACCTTTTCCCGTCCAACTCGAGAATGACCTGTTTTTTCTCCTTTATTTTTGGCTGAAAAAGAAGGTATTTGGTAATCTGCCATCCTTCCTTCGCAGAATCTATCCAAGGCATCTTAATCTTTCTATCATTATCAAACAGATCGTGGTAACGAACTGTAAGTAAGGGACGATGAAACTCAATAGTAACTAAAACCTTAAGAAACACAGTCTTGATAACAATAGATGCATCAAAAGAATCCAATTTCGATGCTTATTCAAAATGTGTAGAACTCATCAAATTTAACGGTAGGCCTACCCATCAGAAAGTACGAGCCTGAGAAAAATGGCTCAATTTTTGAAAAAGAAGGGAAACACCCCGAAAACATCAAGTGATCCTAATGAAAATCATTTTATCAGATTCAGCATACCAGAGGACCCTACTGTAAAGGTTTCAAGCTCCTACGTACAAATACGCATATTTTGTTGTTGTTTTTTTTCAGAAGAAAGATCATAGATGCCTGTTTATTTGTCTTTTTATTTTGTTTCTTTTTTCAAGGGTGATCATATCGAAACAGTGATCATAGAAGACAGGGAGAGGGCCCATTTGATCAGAAATCAAGTTCTAGTGCCCTTTTAAGTGACCAAAAATATTGGAGGGCAGCTTGCCCCCCTCCCACGTTCATTTTTCTTCAAAGTAACCCGATTAAAATTTTCTGATTGCCATTTTGTTCAGAATAGGTGAAAAATATAATATCAATGTCTTTGAGGATAACTTAACCCTCCACAGTCCCCGGGGGAAGGGCTGCAAGTTATAAACTTTGCCCATTATTTATATATACGAGGCGTGTTTTTTAATAAAGGTCCGTTTGAACATAAGTACACAACGGAAGATTGTTTCAAAAAAGTAAATTTATTTTCAGATTGTGCATACTTTACTCTATTTTTTGACATAGTTACTACGTCTTTTTTAGCACTTATCATGCCTCTCAACTAATTTTAAAGTAAAATCTTTATAAGAACTTGCCGCCGGCTCCAATAACCAAGAGTTCACTGCTTAACTGAAAGTAAGGAGCGACATTAAAACTTAAAACGAACAGAAATTACTCCGTATATGAAATGGGTTGTCCCCTCCGCAATCCCTCGCTCTTTACGCTAAATCTTTTAATTGTTTTAAAAAGCAGAATTGTAGCAAATAGTCAAACTTTAGCGTAAAGAGCGAGGGATTGCGGAGGGGACAACCCATTTCATATACGGAGTAATTTCTGTTCGTTTTAAATTTTAATGTCACACCTTACTTTCAGTTAAAAAAACTAGTTTTTTTTTATATAATTTCTGAACGTTTTCGAATTAATGCATGTTTGATTTTGGCTCTCCACACATAAATTATTAAAATGAAATTTGCATATTAATTCCTTTTTTGGCTAAATGACTTTCTCTTAGTTTTGATAAAAAAACTAGTTTTTTTTATGTAATTTCTGAACGTTTTTGAATTAATGCATGTTTGATTTTGGCTCTCCAGACATAAATTATTAAAGTGAAATTTGCATATTAATTCCTTTTTTGGCTAAATGGCTTTCTCTTAGTTCTGATCAGACGATTTTGAGAAATAAGGGATGGGGAAGGAGGCTTAGTTGCCATGCAATTTTTCGGTTACATAAAAAGGCAACTATAAATTTTAATTTTTAACGAATTTTTTTATTAGTAAATACGTAACTTAAGAGTTAACTTACGTAACAAACTTTTATATTCTTTAATTTTTATTATGCATATGAGGGGGTTTGTACCCTCGTTAATACCTCGTTCTTTACACTAAATCGTAAGTTTTGTCCCAATTCTTTAAGAATGATCTCTGAATCAGAAAGGCCGTAGAATAAATAGTTGAAATTACTAAAAATACTATAGCATAAATAGCGAGGTATTTATCTCTTCCTAAATACCTCACTCCTTATGCTAAAGTATTTTTAGAACCCCTCATATGCGTAATAATCTCTGTTCGTTTTCAGTTTCAATGCTACTCTTTACTTTCAATTGAAAAAAACTTTTCCATGTTTATTTTTTCATTGTTTTTTTATAGTAATTTTAGAAAATCCTGCGCCCTTTTCATTGAATTTCTGTTCCCCTATGACATATTTCTCAAAGGAAAAATCCTCCCACATAGCCCCCTCCCCTCAACTCCGCCCCTAAAACCAAAAAAAAATCCCCTGAAAACGACTGTACACTTCCCAATGACCATTATTATATGTAAACACTGGTCGAAGTTTGTAACTTGCAGCCCCTCCCCCAGGGACTGTGGAGGAGTAAGTCATTCCCAAAGACATAGTTATTAGGGTTTTTAAACTATGCGGAACAAATGGCTATCCCAAAATTTTGATCTGTTGACTTGGGAGAAAAAATGAGCGTGGGAGGGGGCCTAGGTGCCCTCCAATTTTTTTGGTCACTTAAAAAGGGCATTAGAACTTTTCATTTCCGTTAGAATGAGCCCTCTTGCGACATTCTAGGATCACTTGGTCGATACGATGACCCCTGGGAAAAAAACAAAAAACAAATAAACACGCACCCGTGATTTGTCTTTTGGCAACAAATACAAAATTCCACATTTTTGTAGATAGGAGCTTGAAAATTTTGCTATTGGGTCCTCTGATACGCCGAATGCGATGGTGTGATTTTCATTAAGATTCTATGACTTTTAGGGGGTGTTTTCTCCTATTTTCTAAAATAAGGCAAATTTTTTCAGGATCGTAACTTTTGATGACGAAGACTAAATTTGATGAAACTTATATATTTAAAATCAGCATGAAAATCTGATCCTTTTGATGTATATTTTAGCATCAAAATTCCGTTTTTTAGAGTTTCGTTTACTATTTAGCCGGATCGCTCCTTACTACAGTTTGTTACCACAAACTGTTTGATTTGGTAAATGTCTCTTGTATTGCATATGCGGATGATATACTTCTAGATCTAGCCGTTCTAGATCTAGCCTCTCGAATTCCGTATCATCTATTTCAAAACATTTCAAAACTGTTGGTCTGTCATTGAATATTGATAAGTGTGATTACCTAGTCTTTAATGCAAAGTCTATGCCTATTTGAAATCCGCGTTCTAACTTCTCCATCCATTGTGTCTCTGATTTGCGGCGGTCAAGCATTCATATTTATTGGAATCTACTAGCTTTTAGGATCAATATTGTACAGCATATTAAGAAAACTTAAAGCGGGTTATGGTAAAATAGTAGCTAATCGTGGTCATTATTATCGAAAAGCGCTTGCATTGCTATACACTAGTTTTTGCGACCATTCAATACTTTTCCTATCTGGTATTTCACCTATCCTGAAAAAAAAGACTAGATCTGGCTGAATTGTGTATCACTATACATATATAGAATATGTTTTATCACTCGTATAGTTGTGTTATTTTCAAATTATACTCCATAATAGAGAGGCTCCGAACACCCAGCATTGTATATTCAGCTCTGAATTTGACTTTTTTTTTCTAACGTGACCAGATTCGTCCTGCGCCCTGCGCCCTTTTCATTGAATTTTTCTTCCCCCATGACATATTTCTCCAAGTAAAGATCCTCCCACATAGCCCCTTCTCCTCAACTCTACCCCCAAAACCAAAAAAATCCCCCTGAAAACGTCTGTACACTTCCCAATAACCATTATTATATGTAAACACTGGTCGAAGTTTGTAACTTGCAGCCCCTCCCCCAGGGACTCTGGGGGAGTAAGTCATCCCCAAAGACATAGTTATTATGGTTTTTGACTATGTTGAACAAAATGGCTATCACAAAATTTAGATCCGTTGACTTTGGGAAAA
This sequence comes from Artemia franciscana, assembly GCF_032884065.1. Taxonomy (NCBI): domain Eukaryota; kingdom Metazoa; phylum Arthropoda; class Branchiopoda; order Anostraca; family Artemiidae; genus Artemia; species Artemia franciscana. The sequence goes on from NC_088868.1 coordinate 18,083,104, forward strand.
AAATGAGCGTGGCAGGGGGCCTAGATGCCCGCCAATTTGTTTGGTCACTTAAAAAGGGCACTAGAACTTTTCATTTCCGTTAGAATGAGCCCTCTTGCGAAATTCTAGGACCACTTGGTCGATACTATGACCCCTGGGAAAAAAAAAAACAAATAAACACGCACCCGTGATTTGTCTTCTGGCAAAAAATACAAAATTCCACATTTTTGTAGATAGGAGCTTTAAACTTCTACAGTAGGGTTCTCCAATACGCTGAATGGTTTTCATTTTTCGATGGTTTCATTTTCGTTAAGATTCTACGACTTTTAGGGGGTGTTTCCCCCTATTTTCCTAAATAAGGCAAATTTTCTCAGGCTCGTAACTTTTGCTGGGTAAAACTAAACTTGATGAAACTTATATATTTAAAATCAGCATTAAAATGCGATTCTTTTGATGTAGCTATTGATATCAAAATTCAATTTTTTAGAGTTTTGGTTACTATTGAGCCGGGTCGCTCCTTACTACAGTTCGTTACCACGAACTGTTTGATTAGCCACGACTTGATGCCCACAACTGTTCCATTTTAATTCAAACTTCCGTTGATTACCGTTCACCCAGCAGAGCAAAAAAAAAAAAAAACAACCTCACACTGCTGGTCAGACCCGTAATTTACTGGCCAGTTTTGGTTAAGTAGTTTTAGACACAGCTTATATACCAGTATATTAGATACCAGTTAGCAGTGGTTTTAGATCACTCACAATACAGTCCTGATCTTGCGCCGAGTGATTACCATCCGTTTCTCCACCTCAAGCAACACCTCAGTGGCAAACGTTACAATGATGATAACGACGTGAAAACGGAAGTGAATTCCTGGTTAGCGGAAGAGACGGCAAGTTTTTATACAGAGGTTACTTTAAAATTAGTTGAGAGGTATGATAAGTGTTACAACAAAACTGTTAAATAGAATAAAGTATATACTTTTTGAAAATAAAGTTACTTTTTTTAAAATAACCACTCGTTTTGTGCTCGTGATCAAACGGATGTTAATTAAAAAACATGCCTCAGAGTATTGGCTATTGGAAAGTCCAGGAGGGATTTTTCTGGTGGGGTCGGGGGATTACGTTGGAGTATATTCATGGAGGTTTTTCAAATCGCGAAAGGAAATTTTGCATGGAAGGGTCACATTTTCCGCCATTACTAAAAAAAGATCGAAAATTAATTAAAAAAAGCTTTTTTAACTAAAGCAAAGAGCAAATTAAAACTTAAAACGAACAGAATTTACTATCAATATGAGGGGGTTCACCCTCTCGTCAGTACCTCGCTACGCTACGCTCTTTACGCTAAATTGTTTAGTACTTTTAAAAGAGCTATTTATTCTAATTAAACGGCCTTTGGTATTCAATAGTCATTCATAAGGAATTGGGATCAAATTATAACATTAGCAGCGAGATATTGACGAGGAGGTGACCCCCTCATATATGTAATAATTTCTGTTCGTTTTAAGTTAATGTTTTTCGTAATTTTCAGTTGAAAAAACATCAATAGCCCTTTTAATAGCTTAATATAATAATAAGTTCTTGTTTAATAGCCCAAAAAAGCGGGATAGACCCAGATTTGGTGAACAGATTGTTATTTGAAATTAGGTCAGTCAGACGGGTGCCCAAAAGAATCCATACAAATCCTCCTCCGAATCTAACAAATCCTCCTCCGCCTTTTGAAGTGTCCACTTATCCGGGAGAATACGAAAAATATTTTATAGGGTGTGCAAAAGGGTTTAAAATGTACCTGCCCCCTTTAAAACCCTTTTATATAAAACCCTTTATATAAGGTACATATTTAAAGAAGGAATTTTGGTTTGTCTTCTTTTTTATCCAAAATTTTGCAGAAGATGATGCATAAAGCGAGAAAGATCGCTTTACTAGAGTGCCTGTATTCCAGTTGATAAACCTAGCCTATTTATCTTCTCTTTAAGAAATCCACAAAAAAAAATGTCTTTCGTAACTGCTTGTCTCCTTTCCTCCATGTTGGCTGGTTAATAACAGGTGAGGTCTGAAGCCTTTGTTCTCTACTCTTTGAACGTTTCCAATTGTCGTTCGAGATAAGCTTAAAAAACGACAAGGAGCATTTTCTTATCAACTGCATGCGTAAGCATCAAGATACTATTTTTCTTCTCTTAAATTAGTGTTTTCTCTAAGCTTTTCATTTTTTTTCCCAATCGAAAGAAAAGTGGGCTAAATGCTTTTCATTATTTTTGAAAGAATGGTTTCTGTGTTTTTGACGTTCACTTTCTTCCTTAGGAAACATAAGTTACATAACTTCAAAGGTGTCAGATAAAGAGTAAAGAAAGCAATTCATTTTTAACTCGAATGGTAAGTTCAGACACTCGAGAAAAACAATTGGCCTATCCCAGTCTGTGAGCTTCTTGGAGGGAAAGACGCTACTGTTGATTTTTTATTTTCTCTTAGAAGACAAAACGCTAGGTTCCCGCTATTCTTTCGTAAAAGCAAGTTTCAAATTATTGGCTGTTGTAAATCATCCAAAAATATTAGAACTAAACTTTGAATTTGAAAATGCACCTGTCTCTATTGAAGATACCAATCAACTTTGAATAAAAGTAGTAATTATTTATTTGTCACCCACTGTAAAAAAATAATGGACCTGCAGCAGCAATTAAAATGAAACAAAAACGATAAAGAACAAAAATTGTAAAATAGTGTCAAAAGTTTGCAAGGTAGGAGGCACTTTTGCCGTATCCTAATCCACTATTGGGCACCACTTCCATGTTGAAGATGCAGTAATATGATGTGTTGACAGGTAGCACCGTTCCCCGTGTAATGACACATGGTAATGGATATATAGGTTGTATCCATATAGGTTGCATCACTGAGACCAATATCTACTATGAAATACAGAACAGTGAGGTCGCCATTCAGGGATACACGCTCATAGGTGAGATCATGAACATAGTGACGGTACTAAATACTGAGAAGGAGGTGTTGCTGTTTATCTGCAGAGCCATATATCATACCCATGCCTAAATATACTAGATCAGCAGGCAAAAACGCTATGTGGGGTAGGGTGACCCTCCCAAATAAGGCTGTGATTGTTGGTATGTGTATAACCCTCCAACCTGCCAGATTACTAGCTACCTTGAACAGGCAATTCTTGACAGGCAGCTCAAGTACCCGCACTTCCCACAACACTTCATTGGAATTAAGTAACCTCATAAGGAGAACCCTTTGGTGGCTGATTGGAGGATATTTTATTTTTAGTAAAAAAGTGTTCTAAAGTGCCTGAAGTTGTCAAGCATTGTGCGAGTTCTTTTCTTTTTTTTTCTGTGCCTTTTTTGTTTTGTTTTTTTTCATTTCTTTTCTCTTGAGTGCATTTGTATTGTATGCAGAAGGTAACGATAAATTATTCCGTCGAATACATTTGGGGCAAGTACTTTAAGTCTTCCATTATCCTCCTGAATATTTCAGCGCCCATAAAATCATGTTGCTTCGCAGCAAAAATACTGGACGTGCATAATCTATCTCTCTCTATCGGGCTAGAACAAATTGTTGATTTCGACACATATCATGGCCCAAACTGATCATCTGGTCTTGACCTCTCCCTTACAGATCAACCTGGCTCCTTTAAGGTAGACGCTCTGGGTTTTACAACTTACCACGTTGCCATCGTTGCACGTGGATCATATTCAACCTCCAATAAAGCGCGATCGAACAGTCTGGCAATACAGTAGTGGCGAATAGAACGGTTCGAAAAACACCCTTTGTTCTCAGCAATGGAGAGCCTTCGTCCTTGAAGGCCCAGAGAAAGCTTCAGAAAAGTGCCAGCCGGCCATAGTTGACTTTGTAAAAACTATATTATTTCAAAGCGGAACCATATGTCCAATAAGGACAAATCTTGGTTGAATGCCATGTGTAAGAAGACTGTCCGAGTAAAGCAAAAGGCACACAAGCAATGGCTACTTTTGAAGACCAAAGAGAACAGAGTTACATTCATCAGCACGCACAAAGATGCAGTGCGTGGGTTTTGAACATTCTTGGTTTCAGCCTAAGGAGAAATTCGCACCAAACATCAACATGCTTCGGCAAAGAGTCAGTGCATAATTGTCAACGAGGCCTTACCGTCGTCCAAAGGGACTTCAATTCCTTCTCTACAGATTAACGGAACTGTGGTACAAAATCCACAAGCAAAGGATGAAGCTCTTCCTAAGGCTTCTGCCTAATTATCAAATCTGGACAAAGACGTTAGAGAAGTGCCAAGCTTCTCTGACCGAGCCAATACTGTTCTGGATCGAAACCACAGGTCCTGACAACATACCAAATGTTGTCCTCAATTGCTTTTCCATTGCTTTTCAAGATATGTTTTCACTCTGAAACCTTCCCACAGCCATGGAAGTCCGCCCACATTATACCTACCCTAAAGCCAGATAGCGATCCAACGAGCGTGGGCTCTTATAGGCCTATTAGCCTCCTCTGTTTCGTTGGTATTATCTATGAGATCGTCTCCAATTAAAAATTTCAACAGTTCCTGGAATCAAATGAACTTCTAGACGATTGCCAATACGGATTCTGACGGAAAAACTCAACATTAGACTGCATAGTGGCCCAGCTTCAAGAGTGAATTGAATTTCTGGCAAAGGGGTACGACGTTAAGCTATTGTCATTCGCCATGACCGAAGCTTTCGCCAGAATATGACACATTGATCTTCTAAAGAGACTCCTTGCGTACGGTATGCGTGGAGGTCTGTAAAAAGTAGTTCTGGGAATTAACTCTTCCGGTGTCTACCCCCCCCCCAAGAAACCCACCCAGAAAATAGCCCCAAGGAAAATAATCCACGGCGTCTATTCCCCCAAGGCATCCCCTCCCAACGGAAAATACCCTCCCCCACGAAAAACAGCCCCAAAAATTAACCCCCTTCGGGATATACCTCCTGGAAAATAACCTCGAGAAAAATACCCCCGCCCCCGAGGAAATTACGCCTCCCAGAAAATACCCCCGGGAAAATACCCCCTGTGCAACACCAGCATACAGTGGGCATCGATAGTCAGCTGTGGATCTGGCGCAAGACTTTTAGAGTGAGACAATCTACAAGTACATGAATTCTACAAGTTTTCTGCAAGTATAAATGAAATCACATCCCTCAGATGAACTCTACTGCATTGTGTACCCCTTTGTCCAGCCGTCAAGGCAGACACGACCTTTTCTTTGTCTCCAATTCAGCCAAAAATAATGTTTTGCACCAAAAGCTCTTATGAAACTGAAAATTTATGCAAGGTTACTATTACTACTACTATTGCTACTACTAGTACCAAGTTGCCTAAGGGTAGCACAGCTACGCAAGCTCCTCCTCCATTCCAGTTTACCCAAAGTTTCCCTCTTTACAACATCTCCAGAAGTTCCAATTTACCTTCAATCTTTCCTTACGACATCCTCCCACCCCATTCGGGAACGACAAGCTTCTCATTTTGCCCTAGAAGATTGGCCAATAAGATCGATCACTGGCAGTCTGTCATCCTTCATCCGTAGCCAGCTCAACCTTTGTCATTACAGCCCTAAGAAGTGGAATTGAACCACGTTTTTCGCAAAGGAAACTGTGAGATACGGTCAGTTAGTCGGGTACCCAAAAATATCCGTAGGCAATTTCAGCGAAAATATCTAGCAAATCCTCATCCGTTTGTCGGTGCGCCCACGCATCCAAACCATTCTAGGCCGCTGTCATCACTGAAGCTCCAATTATTCTAACAGAGGCTTGCAGACTCATTTTCTTATTCTTCCAACCTTTTTTCAAGTGTGAAAAAACACCCTAAGCCTTGGCTACTCTATTTTTACTGCAACCTATCCTAAGTCTAGAGGATTTTGCTTCCCAAATTCCTTCCGTGTTCTCCCATTGCCTTTGCTATGTTCCTTAGCATAAAGTTCATCAAAATGATCCATATGGATCATTATGGATGATCCATATGGATCATCAAAATGATCCATATGGATGGGAATAGAACGCAACTCTGCTTAACTCCTGATTTAATAAAAAAAAGTAGCTATTAACCTCATTAACCGCAGCAGTATTATTTTTGTACATATCACTAATTACTTTAATGTATGCATCTGGTAAATCACACAAGCATAGGACCTTCGCTAAAGCTCTTCTATCTGCTGAATCAAGTACTTGTTCATAATCTGTAAAATGGAGGACTAAAGAGCTTGATGACTCAGGCACTTAAGTTAGTAATCGAAGAGTGAAAATGTGGTCGTCGCATCCTCTGGCCTTCCTAAAACCACACTGTTTCTCTCTTAAAACTTTGTCTATAGCATCTCTAAGTCCAAAAAGTATGATCATACAGAATAATTTGCTCCCTACAGACGCCAATGGACATAAAACAATGAAGCCAGCGAAACGGACTTATTGGGAGTTTCAGAAACTCATATCCAAGAAGTAGTAAACATAAAATTTGGTGATAGAGAATTCATTTTACAGTTAGGGAACAGGGAAGACACTGAAGCCAAACTCCTGTTTGTAGTGATTTTTGTTCGTTTCAGCTTTGACTTGAATATTCGATATAATTTTTCCTCGTCTTAAGGTTTATTGATTGTTTTACATTAATACCAGTTATCGCTATATTGGCTGTTGAATAAAACAAACATTTTTTTGCAATTGAAAGTAAAGTGCAACATTGAAACTTAAAACTAACAGGAATTGCACAGTATATAAGGGCTTTGCGCTCTTGTCAATACCTCGCTCTTTACGCTAAAGCTCCAATTAATTGTTTAAGAATGACCGCTGGATCACAAAGGCCATTTCAATAGAATAAATAGCTCTTTTGAAAGTATTAGAAAAGCTTTAGCGTAAAGAGTAGGGTATTGAAGAAGGGGGTTGAATTTCTTTATATATGTAATAATTTCTGTTCATTCTAAGCTTTAATGTTGCTCCTTACTTTCAGTTGAAAAACTTGTTTTTCTTTAATTTCTGACCGTTTAAAAAAAAATGCTGGGAAATCCAGCGCCTCTTCATGAAATATTCTCTTCCCCCATGAAAAATTTCTCCATGGAAAGACCCTCCCCTGAAACCCCTCCCCCGACCTCTCCAACCAGCGAAAATCTTTATACTTTCCAATGACAAATACTACATATAAAAAATAGGCAAAGTTCATCACTAACAGGCCTTCCCCTGGGGACTGCGGGGATTAAGTCATCCTTAAAGACGTACTCATTAATTTTTTTGACTATGCTGAACAAAATAGCCATTTAGAAATTTTGATAGGGCGACTTTGGGGAAAATTAGAGCGTCGGAGGGGGCCTAGTTTCCCTCTAATTTTTTTGGTCAATTAAAAAGGGCAGTAGAAATTTCAATTTCCCTTCAAATAAGCCCTCTTATTCAATATTCTAGGACTACTGGATCGATACTGGAAAAAAAAAAACAAATGAAGACGCATCCGTGATCTTTCTTCTGGTAAAAATACAAAATTCGACATTTTTACAGATAGTAGCTTGAAACCTCTACAGTGGGGTTCTCTAATATGCTTAAACTGATGGTGAGATTTTCATTGAGATTCCATGCTTTCAGGGGTTGTTTCTCCTTTTTTCGAAAATAAGGCAAATTTTCTCAGGCTCGTTACTTTTGATGGGTAAAGTTAAACTTGATGAAAGTTTAATATTTGAATTACAATAAAAATCCTGTTCTTTTCATGTATCTATTGGTATCAAAATTTAGTTTTTTCAGAGTTTCGGTTACTATTGAGCCGGGTCGCTCCTTACTTACAGTTCGTTACCACGGACTGTTTGACGATTGTTTATTTAGTTTCTTTTCGTTTGGGTTTTATTTATTTTTTAATAATAATTTATATTCATTTTAAGTTTGAAATACTATCGTAATTTGTTTTTGTTGGTCTTACTTTTAATATGGCTCATTACTTTTCAGTGGAAAACTTCTTTTTCAGAAGTTTTTTATTTACTATATCAAAATTTCACTAACATCATCAAATAAGAAACAAAATCAACCTAATAACTGATATTATCAGAAAGAACCAATGAAAGTAGATTGATTATGTAATATATGATTCTAGGCGTTTCCACCCCCCACCCCCCCTCTGGAAAATGGCTGCTCACCAATCACTTTGGACTTCTAGTCATAAAAAATGACTAGAACTCTCAATTTCTAATCGAATGTGCATCCTCCGAAGTTCTGTGACTTCGGTAGCTGATACGTTTTGAAAGTTTTCATCCCTCCTCCACCGAAAAATACCACCATCACCCCCCCCCCCCCAAACAAAAGTCTGGAATATAGTCCTGGGGATCATTTATCAATTTTTACCTAGGTTTCTCTAATTCTTTTGTAAATAGGAAGGAAGGGAGATGTCTCAAAAAGTGAATTTTAATGCCAAACATCACAACTCTAACTGAATCTTGAGATAGATACAGAAGAAGAGAGACTAAAGGAGTAACGATGGGAGGAGAAACGTTCTAAAAGGCGTTCTAAAGGAGAGACGACGGGAGGGCAAAACTTTACGCTAAAGTTTGACTTTTTGTTCCAACTGTCTAAGAATGACTCCTGATATACAAAGGACATTTAATTAGAATAAAAAGCTTTTTTTAAAGTTCTAAAAAAAGCAAGGTAGAGTAGGGAGCAAAGTACTGAGGAGGGGGCAACTCCCCTCATATACTAAATAACTTCTATTCGTTTTATTGTTTAATGTTGCTCCTTACTTTCAGTCGGAAAACCTTGTTTTTCTTATTTAATTTCTGATCGTTTTCTAAATAATGCCGGGAAATCCAACTCCCCCTCCATGGAAAACTCTTTTCCCCCAAGATAAATTCCTAAATAAAAACATCTTCCCACATACCCCCCTCTCCGCCCGAAAAATCCCCCTGAAAAATATATGTGTACTTCCCAATAGTCAATGCTGTATGTTAACAATGGGCAAAATTCATAGCTTACAGCCCTTTCCCCGGGGCTGTGGGGGGTCAAGTAATCCTCAAAGACATAATTACTAGATCTTTCGACTATCCTAAACAAAGTGGCTATATCAAAATTGTGATTGGAAGACTCTGGGAAAAAAGAGGGGTAAGAGGGGGCTAGCTGCCCTCCAATATTCTGGTCACTTAAAAAAGGCACCGGAACTTTTAACTTCCGATCAAACGAGCCCTCTCCTATTTTAATAGGATCACTGGTTTGATACGATCATTCCTGAGAAAAAACAGTAAACAAATAAATAAACACGCATTCTTGATCTTGCTTCGTGCAAAAAATACAAAATCCCACATTTTGTATGTAGGAACTTGAAACCTCTACAGTAGGGTTCTCTGATATGTTGAACCTGATGGTGGGATTTTCATTAAGATCACTTGATTCTTTGGGAGCTATTTCCCCCTTTTTTTAAATTAGGCAAATCTTTTCAGAGTCATAGCTTTTGATGGGTAACATTAAACTTGATGAATTTATATATCTTGAATAACCATCAAATAACCATCGAACTCGATTTCTTAGAATTTTTGTTACTATTGAGCCACATCCCTCCATGCTTACTTTTTGTTACCACGAACTGTTAAAAAGAAAAAAAAAAAACAATACATTGTGCCCACATCGATCTTTACTTAGGTAGCGCTATTGCGCTGCCTATGAAAAATCACATTGACTTTTTAGTTGCATCTCTTAAATTAAATGAAGAAGTTGTTATAAGATTTGCTATGAATGTGTAAAAAAAAAAATTAAGAACGAGCAAATATTTGTTTCAAGTTTCAACTTGCTCTTTAATCCGCAAGAAAAACTTCGTTTTTTCAACTATAGATAAAATAGAATGGTCGTAGTACCTCAAATACAGTTTCGCTAAGGCTTTCTGCGTTTTTGTAATTGTTAGAAAGGATTCTTGACAGAGCATTAGTCTTGAAATGCTATTGTGTGGTATGAAGGATTTAGTTGAGAAAAATCAAACTAAACGTAAAAATTTTATTTAGGACATGTAACACTCTTTCTTTTCTTTTTATAACTTTATTTAATTTTCTTATTGGCAGTGTTCACAGCATGCAGAATTTTCAGCCAATTAAAGACTGATAGTATATTTAAACTTAATGCTATTTAATGTAACAATTTGCCTTTCAGAACCTATTAACAGACTTAGAGATATTTGCCGCAATTTTTGCCGCTATTATCCACGATTATGAGCACACGGGGACAACGAACGGATTCCATGTGATGGCACAGACTGAAGTGGCCTTAATGTATAATGATAGAGCTGTACTCGAAAATCATCACATCTCGGCTGCCTTTAGGTATGAAGTTTATTAAGCTGCTATTGCCTTCAGCCCTTCAATTTACAGGTGGTTGTCTGCTAGACATACTAGATAATTATTGAGCCCATTTCTTCTTTGGGTCTGAACTATATAAATTTTTTTCCACGCTGTTTTTTTTTAAGATGCTAATTAATATAATACTGCTTGTTTTTGAACAATGAGCACTTTACTGCAGGGCCAGATAAAAGGCGATTGGAAAGTTTGGGCCCAATCGGGCCCCAACCAAATGACCAAATAATACCACCAAAATGACCAAACTTTTTTGAAATTACGAAATATTCTTAACAATACCAGTAACCGCTGCTTGGAGAGAGATCATTTTCCAGGCTAAAATCAATAAAAGACTATTTGATATTAACAATGAATGAGGATAGATTAATTAGTTTAGCAATTATGTCGATTGAAAGTGAAGACTCAAGGAAATTAGATTTCAATTAGTTTTAGAAGAATTTACAGAACAAAAGCTAAAAAATATGTAAATTCATTTGCTCATATTCGGTGACCTAAATTTTAAAGTGTATTTTCAGCAGCTTCATAATATCCAGAAGATAAAAGCATAATTAACATAAGCTCAAAATGGAAGACATAAAAGAACGAAAGGACAAAAGAGGACAAAAACATAAACTCAAAATGCACGAACTGGACCATCAGATGAGACAAAACGACCTCAGAAATGCAAAGTTACGGGTGAAAATGAACAGCTTAGACCAGGGCTTCTTAAACTATGGGTCGCGACCCCATTTGGGGTCGCGTAGCAAAATTATGGGGTTGCGAGTGATAAAAATACAATTTAACAATAATGTTTTTTAACTTGTAAAATTATTGTTATAAAGAAAAATAACAATCATCGTAGATAAATATATCATAAAATCTTCTGGTTCGGAAAGACTGTTTATACCAGCATTTCAATTCCGATCATTATAATATCTTGTATAAATTTACTATGATTCAGAAGATGTTATAGAAATTTATAAAAAATGTAGATTTATTTTAGTCAAACTCTTAAAACCGAAGTAATCCTGATAAATATTATCAACAAAATTGCTAAGTGTTATTTCGAAGAAACTATATAAACATTTCGTGTTATTTTCATTTAGCCATTTTATGATTGTGAACGAAGTGCATGTTACTCCGAATTAGTAAGTTTAACCCTTTCGCGACCGACGGGACCTTACAGTCCCGGCATGTAAAAATCCTTTGGGCGCTTCTTAATTGATTGATAGCACCAGATATGCTTCAGGATGCTGATAAGGTCATAAATTTTATTAATAGCCATACCCTTAACAGTCACTTATTTTCAAATATCTGTAAGGATACGGATTCCAACTACACAACTTTGTTATTACATGCAGAAATAAGATGGTTGTCAAGAGGTCAAAGTTTAAAAAGATTATTGTTACTAAAGGACGAGATGGAAATATTTTTGACAGAACGAAAATGTGAATTTGCTGCTTTTTTTCAAAATGACTTGTGGCTATCCAAGCTGTGTTATTTGTCAGATATTTTTGCGAAGTTAAGCGATCTTAACTTGTCTCTTCAAGGAAAAAATAGCGATATATTTACTTCAAACGATAAAATTGAAAGTTTTATTATAAAGATAAGCATTTGGAAAAGTAGGGTCAAAAAAATTCGTTCGAAATGTTTTCTAGTGTCGACAATTTTGTAATTGAAAAAATTCATCGTAAAACTTTTATTGCAAAAACTATTGTAGATCACTTAAAAGCGCTAGAAATACAGTTCCAGACATATTTTATATTAAATATTGATTTAAAAAAATAGTTTGGATTCAAAAGCCGTTTTGGATTGGCTTAAGTGAGATTATCATCTGCCACTTAAAGCTCAAGAGGAATTTGCTGAGCTTTCGTGTGACTCAAACTTAAAACTACAATTCCAAAAAAAGCCCTTGACTGAATTCTGGATCAGAACTAGAACTGAATTTCCCGCAATCGCCGATATGGCGTTAAATGTACTTCTGCCATTCAACACCACATATTTATGTGAATTTACTTTCTCAGCTTTAACACACATTAAATCCCAATATCGTTCAGCGATAAAAATGTTAAAGAGGTCTTAAGTCCTGTAGTTTCAGACATTACACCAAGATTTGATTTGTTATGCAATAAAAAACAGGCACATCCATCTCATTAAATTTTTAACGTAAACTTGATTTAATATTTACCACGCAACTACTTGGATATATTCGAGAGAATTAATACGGTCAGAATCCAACTTTTGTTTTTGAAACTATAATAAAATATTTCTATAAAATTTTGTGCAAATTTCAATTTTAGATTTTTATATGTAACGAATTCTGAATTTATATATTTTCATATGAATATGTATATTGTTACCTAATAAATATATCACCAAAAAATTTAATTCATTTTTCTTATATATTTGTTGGGGTCGTTAAGAAACTCGCAATCATAAATGGGGTCGGGAATTACAAAAGTTTAAGAAGCCCTAACGTAGACCATCAAAAGTGACGGGACCAAGCCAAGCAGCTAAGGCAAAGGGAATTGACAAAAATGTCTGAAGCAATTATAAACGCAAACGAAGAAAAAAGAAATATGTAGTTAGAATACTTGCAAAAACGACAATTACAAAGACTCACAAAGAATTTAAAGAATAGGCCGTTAAAAGATAAGTGGCAGTGAGAATAAAAAGAAATATATAGTTAGAATACTTGCAAAAACGACAATTACAAAGACTCACAAAGAATTTAAAGAATAGGCCGTTAAAAGATAAGTGGCAGTGAGAATAACGATGACTCAAAAACAAAAGTGAAGAACAAGAAACATGCCGCTACAAGACATTTGGCATTGAGGATCGGATCAAATTAAAAATGAAAATAAAGAACAAAGAAATATTTAGTAAAAAGACATACGACAGTGAGAACAAAGAAATATGGAGTTAGAAGATAAGGATTAGCGAGAATTACAAACAACAGCGGGAATCAGAACGTGTCAAAAATGAATGTGAAGAACAAAGAATTGTAGGGATAGCAGACAAGCAAAACGAGTATCAGAACATGTCAAAATTGACAGTGAAGGATGAATAATTGTGCTGTTAGAAGACAAGCAACAGTGAGAATCAGAACGAGTCAAAAATGAAAGTGAAGAAGAAAGATATATTACGTTAGAAGAGCATCGCCATGGCAATTTTGACGCCAACAAACCGTGGTGCAAAACCCAATGAAAACGTAAAAAGACTCTGTCAGCTACGCAAAAAAGTACTTAGTGCTCCTTCAATGTTGTACTCCTTCAATGTTGTATGTATTCACTGTGGAGTCCTCTATTTTCCCGCTGGAAAAGTAGCCAACAAAAGTGATCCATTTGGAGTTGCTGCCTGCATGGTTTGATTGTATTACCACCTTTATAATTTCCAAATGAATTGGTTTGACCTGTTATAGACCATCACTTGCTCTCTAAAGACTTCCACAATCGATTACAAGACTTGGACTTATGCTTTGCTTTAGCTTCATTCAGCGTAGGCGATGGTCAAGACATGAATAATTTTAATGTTTTCAGCTTCAAAGTAGCTGGACAAATTTATTACAAAATCAATTTAGCGGTACATCCATAAAATACCCTTGAAGGTGATTTTGAACCACATTCATATGGCCAAATATACTTTTTAGACCCTGATGAAGCTGTTACAGAACACCTTGCACATCCTCTTAATTACGGGATCGCTTGTAACGCAATGGATCACAGGACGAAATATTATACACGAACAACTTTGCTGAAGGTTTACATGAAAATGCTAATAAGTTCAGATAAAAGAGCAGTGACAGTCAGAATCAATGTATAAAAGCTTGCCACGTAGCCGTTGGTCTCCTGGTATTATAGACATACATACATATATATATATATATATATATATATATATATATATATATATATATATATATATATATATATATATATATATATATATATATATATATATATATCATGAAAAGAGAAATCACCAATGCAACAGCACAAACACAAAAAAAAAAAAAAAAAAGAGACAGAAAGAGACAGTGTATATATATATACACTGTTTGTTTGTTTGTTTGTTTGTACCTCTGTTTGTACGTCTGTTAATCTACTATACTTCTTTACTTCTGTTCTCTAAAAAATCTACCGTGTTTTTTGTTTAAGCAATCAACTATTGTAATTCAAACTAAAAAGAAAACTAAAAAAAACTAACAAAAAGAAAGAAAAAAACACCAGAAAAACTAAAAAAAAACCCACAGAAAAACTAAGGCAAAATGAAAATATATATAAGAAACATATACAAAAAAGAAAGAATACACATATATATATATATATATATATATATATATATATATATATATATATATATATATATATATATATATATATATATATATATATATCTATATATATAAAAATAAGTTGTCTGTCTGTGGATCAGGTGACGTCATGTTTCTGTGTTGTAAACTTAAACATTAATAGATTTCTATGTGAACATATGTCTTATATAACTTGAATGACGTCACCGTCAAAGCAAAAATGACGGCAACTAATTTCATGACTTAATTTCAGAACTTAATTTCTGTGTTGACTGACGTCATGAAATTAGTTGTCGTCATTTTTGTTATGACGATGCTTAGTATATTGTAAAACACATTAATTTGGTTAATAATATACCATTTAAAACACCAAAATGAACATGCTGGAGTAGTCACTCGGTGAGAGAGGGTGTCAGAACGGAGAATGAAGGTCCCAGGTTCAAATCCTGGTTAGGCTAAAAAAGGTAAAAATCTAAAAACTAAAAAAAAAACTGAAAAAACTAAAAAAGGCAAAAACTACAAAAAAAAACTAAAAACTAATAAAAAAAAATTAAGAATAAAAATAAAAAAAATAAAAAAGATAAAAACTAAAAAAAAAAGTAAAAAGAAAAAACGAAAAAAAACTAAAAAAGCTAAAAAAAAAGGTAAAAACCAATAAAAACTGAAAAGAAAAAAAGGAATAAAACTAAAAAATTTTCATCTAAAAAACTAAAAAAAAACTAAAAAAGGTAAAAACTAAAAGAACTAAAAAGAAAAAAAAAACTAAAAAAAGGAAAAAAACTGAAAAATAAAGGAGAAAAAGAAAACTAAAAAAATATAAATAAAAATAAAAAAACTAAAAAGATAAAAACTTCAAAAAAAAACTAAAAAGAAAAAAGAAAAAAACTAAAAAACTTAAAAAAAGGTCAAAACCAATAAAAAAAAACTAAAAGGAAAAAAAGGGAAAAAATTAAAAATTTATTTCATCATATACCAATTCAAAAACGAATGTATACCGGGATGACAACCGGGACACAGGGAATATAAATGACACAACTACAACGGGGACGCCGGGGGGCACAGGGGGATATAAATGACGACCGGGACACCGGGACACAAGGAATATAAATGACGCCCGGGACACTCAAAGAGAAATCAGAGACTGGGACACCGGGACACAAATGACGACCGGGACTTAGGGAATATAAATGACGACCGGGACACAGGGACATAACTACAAAGGGGACGCCGGGGTGCACAGGGGGATATATAAATGACGATGGCGACTCAGGGAATGGTCGATTAGCAATCACCATCAACAAAGCTCAAGGGCAATCATTAGAATCATGAGGTATAGATCTGAATTCGGATTGTTTTCCCATTGACCATTATATGTTGCATGTTCAAGAGTCGGTAAACCTGACAATCTATTTATATGCACAGACAATGGGACAGCAAAGAATGTTGTATATTCGCAAGTTTTACGTAGTTAAAAACATATATATATATATATATATATATATATATATATATATATATATATATATATATATATATATATATATATATATATATATCTATATTCACAGGTGGGACATAGGGACACAACTACAATGGCGCGTAACTAATATGGCGCGTAACGACTTACGCGCGCGGGGGGGCTTGGGGGGGCGCGAAGCGCCCCCACCAACTAGGTGTTGGGGTGGCGCGAAGCGCCACCCCAACAGCTAGTATATATATATATATATATATATATATATATATATATATATATATATATAAATTTGCAGTTGCAGTTACTATAAGTGATGATTCTTTAAAACGCAACACCTAAACTATCAAACGTGACAAGTCATGAAAATCGACCCATCAATTGCGACAAGACCAATACTGGCAACCAAAGCAAATGCCATTGCTAAATTGTCTAAGTAATCAAAGTTTGTCCATTGCTATGTAATCAAAATCCAAAAAAAATGTCAAAAATAAAAAACATCATTACCAAATTTCTTTTCTTATAAGTAAAAGCAATGTCTTTTAAGACATGAAAAAAAAGTTGAAAAATTTTTCAAGTCCAGTTCAGAACTGTTATAGTTATCATGTAAACGGAAAAAATATTAACGGTGCCTGAGTAATCATTTTAATGTTTTAATTCAAACTAGAAAAATACCTGAAATTTTAAAAATTAAATTAATTTTTGTTTAATAAAAACAATTGGCTACTTGATTATGCTTCAGCTTTGAATGCATCCATTTATATAATGTCAGTAAGAAGGCCTATAAATCGAAAATTTTCAATTATTACCAATGATGATACTGTATTTTGACAAGGGATTACAACAATTCAAAAACCTTAAAAAAAGCCAAAAGCTTGTAGATTAGTATATATCGATATTAGAAATCGGACTAGCTTCAATGATCAAATATATTTGAACGGACTTCAAAATGAAAAGATATTAAGTAGCAGGAAGAGCAGAAACTGGTAATTTCGAAAATATTTGTATCTATTCCAACAAGGGATTACAACAATTTAAAAACTTCAAAAAATAAAACTAAAAGTCTGACGCTCAGTAGAAATCGTTGGTAGAAATTGGACTTGCTTTAATAATCAAATATCTTTGAAAGTGTGCCAAGTGCCAGGCCCGGCGGTGAAGCTGTCGTTCTTTTGTTCTGGGCTGATCATAAACATTCCAAGTCCACTAACGCCTTTTGTTTCAAGTTGAATATGAATTTAATACAAAAAAACACTTAACAAAGCACTCACATAATTCCTCGTATGTTGGGTTTATTTGTGCAGCTATGGGCTCATAACAATAACAGACTCCAGTTACACCATGATCTCCTCTATTTTTAAGCATCCATTTTAAATCACTATTTAATAAAAATAAATTTTACACAACATCACCTCCACTCGTGTCCATTAAAGTATGAATTTAAAACGAAACAAACAAACCAAAAGAATAATAAATTAGTTTCTATAAGCTATGGTTTTACTTTCTTTTGAAGGAGCCGAGAGACCCAAATGGTCACAGCTGCTGCGTGTTCTATGCCTTAGCACAAGTGTTTCTAGGAGGATTATATGACTTGAAAGTAGGTTTCCAAACTCTAGATAACATTAAAGGCAAGGTTTAATAATTGCGTAGTAAATCGAGGCATCAGCGTTGCCGACACGGTGTAATTGCACCGTTTTTGGTAAAATTTACAGGTCAGGATATAACGGGCAGATGTCACATTGCAAATGTCACAGCACAAACCCAATTTTTCGTTTTTTTTTTAAATTTTCCTCAATTATTTCTTTTTGTGATATTCATGAAAGAAAGAGAATCTAAAGTACGAAGAAGTTATCACAAATTTCAAACTGAATTTTCAACGAACAAATAATACTTCCAACTGGTGAGAGAGGATGAGAATATGAGTGAGAAGAAAAGGACCCTTGAATTTACTCTATCTGTTTCATACATGAAATAAGTAAAATAAGTCGTAGGAAAGACTTAAATCATGCATATAGTCCATATTAAAGACCTCGTGGGTTATATTCAAACTAAAAAGAAGACATATTTCACCTAAGATTAACAAAGGATTGCGTTTTGTGTCAAAATGAGACATTTCCATGTTTGGTGACCTAATGAAAGGAAATGCGAAAAATTTTATATTTTACTATTGTTACACTTTGACCAATTTTTTATCTATTTCAATAGACATTTCTTTATTGTCACCTTGACAAGGTGGTGCATTTCCATCATTTTATTCTGATCCGAAAGTTTATTCTTAATACCTTCCAAATACAACTCGAATCAATTCCAATACATATTCGCCGCACGATATATCATAAAATTCTTTCTTGTTTTTGATTTGGCTGACCTCCACTCGATACCCATGACCGCAGTCATGACATTATTTTACCGCGTCACGAAAACGCGGGTGTTGACTCCCTTTGAACACTACCTCTACTGGAAAGCGTAGTTAGGGTATCTTCAATCCAAGACTAAGAAACCGTGTTTGATTATAGCTTAAACAAGATGTAACCTGCCCATATTGAATAAAATCAATTGAATAAAATCTTTTTGAATAAAATCATCTTTGGAAAAACGACAATTTGGATAGCTTAGGGAACCTGTCAGTGGGTTTGCGTGGGTAACAGCTTTCAAACGCATGTTTATTAGACCTTTTGACTACTTTGAGCAAAATTGCCATTTCAAAATTTTCATGCGAGGCAGTCGCTGGTATACGGGAGCATATGTAGTGTTGGAAATGTGTGGGTAACGAGCCCAATTTCCAGTCAAATCATATATATTTGAATTTCTGCTAAAATTTCCGTTTTGTCACTTTAAGCCCTTGGGCTAAATGGATCATATCATCCCCAGGGATGCATTTTGGAACCTTTTCATCATTGTGAGTGCAACAGCCATCTCTAAACTTGATCTAATACAGTGGCATTTAGAGGGAGAGTTGCCTAGGGGTAAAAAGGACTTTGGAAAGGGATGGGTACTCTCCAATAGCTTATCGTCCCTAAAAAAAAGCACTATAGCTTTTGGTGTCCCATCGAGTGAGCCCACTCCCAAGTTTCTACGATCAACCTTTCTGTGCAAAGTAAGCTGGAAAGAAAAGCAAACTGAATACATGTCTTTTTGTTAATCTTATTTACAACCCATACCTTACCAGTGGATTTGACTGACTTGTAATTTTTAAGAATTTCGCCTACTTCTTAAAAAAAAAAAAAAAAAAAAAAAAAAAAAAAAAAAAAAAAAAAAAAAAAAAAAAAAGACTAGTATCTTGTCTAGTCAAGAAGTCTATCATTTCTGGTACTATAAGATTCCTTCTAGGTGTTGAATGCCAGAATATTCAGCTGCAACGCTTCTATTATCATCCAATTTAATCCACTTTGCCTTTTACGAGATTCTTGGTCAAAGCACTTTTAACACTTTATCCATCAAAAATATGTATAATAGTGCAATTAAAGTCTAACTAACTCAGAAGAGGTATGAACGCAGGAAGGTCTTTAGCCCCCTCTCCTGAAATGCCGCGATCTTTAAAACTGCTTCTAGAACTTTTTCATAGTTTCCATAGAGCATGTCTTTTCGTGTTTTTAACGACCCTTGTGTTTCAATAGCCGTTCTTATGAAAATGGGACAAAAAGTCAAACTTTAGCATAAGGAACAAGGTATTGAGGATGGGGCAACCTCTTCATATACGGAATAATTTCTATCTGTTTGGGTTTTGATTTTGCTCCTTGCTCTCAGTTGAAAAAAATTGTTTTCTATTAATTTCTGATCGTTTTTCAAATAATGGCGGTAAATATGAATCATCCTCCATGAAAAATTCCCTCCCCTCATGAGAAACTCCTCTTTGGAAAGTTCCTCCCGCATAAAATACACCCCTTCTAAAGTTCTTCCGGGCAATTCCGTCATCGCTGAAATTTCTCCCCTTACCCCCCTAAAATTTAATGCAGAAGAATCAGCCTGAAAATTCTCCTTGGCATACTTTCATTTAAAGAAGACCATAAGTCCTAATCGTTTTTCTCATCAGCCCAGAATTACCCCCTTCCGTAGAAATGGTTTCCTAGAGATCCAAACACGCAGAAAATTTCCTTCGGACGATTCCCCGGAACATCTCCACATGCAAAAGTGATTAGGCAGTGATAAAGTAAGACAAACAAACATAATTTTGTATGTGAATTCTTTCAAATCTCCCCAGTGTAAAGTTTTTCATGGAAAGTTCACCCCCAGAAATTTGTCTCCACATGGAAAATTTTCCTTGTGGAAACCATCCCAAGGGTAAAATTCTCCTCCCGCCGAAAAATGTCTGCATACTTCTCAATAGTAAATACTATACGTAAACAATGGGTAATTTTTGTAACATAAAGACCTATCCGCAGGAGCTGGGAAGGGGGTATGTTATCTCCAAAGATATATATATATATATATATATATATATATATATATATATATATATATATATATATGTTTTTAACTACGTAAAACTTGCGAATATACAACATTCTTCGCTGTCCCATTGTCTGTACATATAAATAGATTGTCAGGTTTACCGACTCTTGAACATGCAACATATAATTGTCCATGGGAAAAACAATCCGTATTCAGATCTATACCTCATTATTCTAATGATTGCCCTTGATCTTTGTTGATGGTGATTGCTAATCAAACATTCCCTGTGTCCCCATCGTCATTTATATATCCCCCTGTGCCCCCGGCGTCCCCGTTGTAGTTGTGTCGCTGTGTCCCAGTCGTGTCCCGATCTGTATATACATTCGTTTTTGAATTGGTATATGATGAAATAAATTTTTAGTTTTTTCCCTTTTTTCTTTTTAGTTTTTTTTTGGTTTTTGCCTTTTTTTTAGCTTTTTTAGTTTTTTTCTTTTCAGTTTTTTTTGTAGTTTTTACCTTTTATAGTTTTTTTTTTTTAGTTTTTTTTTCTCCTTTATTTTTCAGTTTTTTTCCTTTTTTTAGTTTTTTTCTTTTTCAGTTTTTAGTTTTTTTAGCTTTTTTATTAGTTTTTAGTTTTTTTTTTCTTTTTACCTTTTTTTAGTTTTTTTTTTTTTTTTTCATTTTTTTGTTTTTTTTTGTAGTTTTTACCTTTTTTAGTTTTTTTCTTCTTTTGTATTAATGCTAAGGCCAAGGTTCGAACCTGGAACCTCTCGGACCTAGAACCTGGAACGTAACGCTTTACCAACTCAGCTACTTCGGCTTGAATACATTTACATTTTTTAGTTTTTTTTTTTTTATTTATATTTTTTTTTAGTTTTCTTTTTCTCCTTTATTTTTCAGTTTTTTTCCTTTTTTTAGTTTTTTTCTTTTCAGTTTTTAGTTTTTTTTAGTTTTTTTATTTTAATTTTTGTAGTTTTTACCTTTTTTTAGTTTTTTTCTCTTTTAGTTTTTAGGTTTTTACCTTTTTTTAGTTTTTTTGTAGTTTTTACCTTTTTTAGTTTTTTTCTTCTTTTGTATTAATGCTAAAGCCAAGGTTCGAACCTGGGACCTCTCGGACCTAGAACCTGGAACATAACACTTTACCAACTGAGCTACTTCGGCTTGAATACATTC
Source organism: Artemia franciscana (assembly GCF_032884065.1). Taxonomy (NCBI): domain Eukaryota; kingdom Metazoa; phylum Arthropoda; class Branchiopoda; order Anostraca; family Artemiidae; genus Artemia; species Artemia franciscana. The sequence goes on from NC_088868.1 coordinate 18,104,709, forward strand.
GTTTTTGAATTGGTATATGATGAAATAATTCAGACGTCATATGCGGAAAGTGACGTCACTCTACAGGCAGAAGACAACTTATTTTTATATATATAGATTCCGTTTTTAGGGTTTTAGCTACTTTTAGTCGTATCGCTCCTCAACTATTTGATAAAGATTAAAAAGGGGCTTTTACAAAACAAAGACTTGCCGGTGGGAAAACAATTTTAGATTTTCACATGCTATTCATTCCGTTTTCCGCATTGGAGGAAACCAAAAGTGTTTGTACTGCGTTCAAAGTCAAATTTTATTTTTACCTTACTAAAGAAGAAGTGACTGCCACTAAAAGCCTCTCTAAAGCTATTAAAAGAAAATTTTGAACATATTTCACATTGTAATTGATAAATAATTAGCAATACCCGCATATTTTATTATTACTACTGGTGTCACCAATCTAAATAAAATAGCAATAGGGAAACGAATTTTATTCACATCTAGGATTTTTTTTTTCCTTATAAATACTTGTTGACAGTTGCTTAAATGTATTACTGAAGAATTTCAGCTAGGCTGAATTTAACATCCCAGAAATGTCTCTTTCTTTTAATTGAGCGATTTAGTATCATTTTTTTTTCTCTTGCATATCCTGAGATTGTGAATTCTTTCTTTACAGGGAGATACATTTCAACTACAAAAAGTGCACTGTAATTTGAATTGACTTCTCTCTTTCTTCCAACCAAGCTGGTTTTTTTTTTTTTTTTTTTTTTTTTTTTTTTTTTTTTTTTTTTTAGAGTTAACTTTAAGGAGAACAAACACCAGGGCGGCTGTGTTGCCACATTTCGTTTCTGGAAAAAAAGCAAAAATTCATGTTTCCGGAAATTATCTGGTACAAGATGACTTAACCCAACTATTGGTTTATAATCCAAACAAGTAAAAATGTATTACATATTGTCAGTAAATTTAAATCAAGGAAGTTGGAAAATAAAAAAAAACAGCTGTTACAATAGTCGTCTCAGTGGCGTAAAGCGTCTTCTTTTTTCCAGTGTATGATTTAATACAGAATTTTTAACCCTTCTTGCCCTTTTCCCCTAATCCAGTCTAGAGTTTACCTGCTTTAACCGCTCAATTTTCTGCCATTCTTTTCCTTAGAAAAAAGTAGCGACCTTCCATTCCACATATTTTCAATTAATCGCTGGTAGGATATTAGGGTACTTTGTTTTCTGAAAAACAACTTTTCCTGATTGGAAGGGAAAGAGAGGCTTCTATTATTTTAGGGAGAGTTTCTTTTTAGATTACTGAGAGAAGAGGAAAACAATATTTGTTCCAACTTAACGAAGGAAGAGTTTCGGGAGTTTCGTAACCTAGTAATTGAAATGGTGCTAGCAACAGACATGTCCTGTCATTTCCAACAGGTCAAAGCAGCTAAATCAGCTCTTGGAAGCATTGATCAAAGGTAAAAATCCTATATAATTTAAATTTATGAGATTCTTTAAAGCAGTTGGTTTTCTGCAAACGAAAAAAAAAATGCCGTGTAGCGTTCATCAATGTTACCACAAATAAAACATGGGTAAATATCATCGAAGAAAGAAGTGAGGACACGTTTTTCCTCCTTGGGAGGTGTCATTGAGACACTACTACTTCTGCTTGTATCGATTTATAACCATGCCAAAGTGTGCAAAGACGTGTTAATTGTTATATTTAATTCAACGGTCACCACTCCTTGAGCAAGAGGGCCTTGCGACAGGCAGGGTTGAACCGGTCCAGAGAATTTCAGGATCTGTCGCAAGGATTAAAGCAAAATACAGTGCTTATTTGCATAATATCCATCGTCACATAAATTTAATATTTGCACACGCAATAATCGTATCGTATATTATCAGCGGATAAGGCGGATAACATTGGAGCCGTATGGCCTTTACTATAGGCAACGCTATAGCGTTGCCTCTGAAACAAGTGATTGATTGATGTCATTTATGTCGCTAGATTTAATTAATCTCAATAGACTACATATATATATATATATATATATATATATATATATATATATATATATATATATATATATATATATATATATATATATATATATATATCAAAACACTCAAAAATAACCTAAACTAACCAAGCCAGAAACATGAAAGTTTATGAAATTTTGGAACCTTGGAAATGTAAATAGGCAACAAAAGTCTAAAAAATAAAAGATAAGGACCATAAATAGGGCGTGCAAAGACCGAACAAAAAGTCCATGAATCTAGGTTTGGGCTACCAAAAGAGCCTTTGCTAGTCTTGCGTATGCTCCCAGAGTTTTCAAAAATCGAAACAAATTCCTTTTGAAAGTAATTTTTCAGCGATTAATACCATTTTAATTCAATCCTAGTGGCAACAACCTATGAGTGACTGCAACTAAAATATAATATTTCTATTGCAAAAAGGCTGTTTTGATAGAAGTTGCAAATTCTAGGTAACATTTCCGGCTTAAGATCCAGCAAATTTAATTGTTTTGCGTTTTCATTCGCGAATATTTTTCCAAGATTAGCTTTCCAGTTCTGTTGGTGAATTGCTTTAAATTAAAAAAAATTACTCAAAGTGTAGGCAGGACTAAAAGAAAACTAAGCGTTAACGATAAATATTGAGCATCATTGAAGATATTACTATTTGCTTTCTCCATTAAGATAGTATGTGACACTTCTTCTTACTTTTCTTTTTGTCCCGTCTCCTTAATTCCTTTATTATTATTTTTTTCGCTCTTTTGGTCTGTTTTTTGCCTTTTTTTCTTTCTTTGGTCATAATTTGTCGGTACACGAAGCAGCCCCAATTACGTTTTTGAAACCAACGTTGAGAGTAGCGGATGGTTGCATAATTTCTTCCTGAGTTGTTTATCAGATAATTGGTCTGACAAGCTAATTTTCAAGGCATATCCAAGCCATTGATGGATATCAACCTGCCATCTCATTGTACTTCTGAGGAACCGAGTTCTCATAGCTACAAAGGGGGACAGAAAGATTTACGACATCAAATACTGCCAACTTGGTCTATGTAGCGATCTGTCTTTTTTCTAAACAGTACCTCAACCCCTTAAATTTTCGTCATCACTGTAACGAAATAATTTATATCGTTAAGGATCATTTTATGGTTCTTTGGGTTTAATTTTGTTTTAAGTTGGAGTGGTAATTGTCTTAAGATGGAGAGAAGCCGGTAGCCGCTTATTTTCTGACATGAAAAAGTGGAGCACACGAAATGTATCAACATCCATGAAATGTCTGTTCGGAAGGTGCTATGAATGTGTAAAGCAATAACTGTAAACAAAGCCGAACAAAATCATTGATCTTTTAGATAATTTCCTTTTTGAAAAATTAGTTTGCTTCTTTGAAAAGTAGAAATATGGTTAAATTTACCTTAAATCAAGCACCAAGATGTTATTGCTAAGCACAGTAATGTAGGATATTATCATTACTATTGCCATGTCCTTTTCTCTCTTTCTATCTAATATGAAGATATGTTAATTAAATAAAGAAATTTCGAACAGTCAATGTGGCTTTTTCTTAGCACATTGTTTATTGTAAGAATTCTTCTTTCACTGTGCTTATGGCGAACATATATTTAAGGGATGAAGTAATCTTATTCCCTCCCCCTCCCCCTAGAAAATGAAATGCAGATTTTGACATTTGTTTCTATCGTTTCTTGTATACTTCATTTTTAATTCACCTGTCATTTTGTGTTTACAAATTTGCCCTTCCCTCCTCATACCTAAAAACAAATTCTACATTGACACATGTCGTAAGGCGATCGAATCATTGAAACGCCTAGTTAAAATGTGTTAATGAACAATTTGACAAAAATTTATCGGAGAGCGAACAAAACTGAAAAATAATAAATCACGTGTTTTTCTATTGTTAATTTTAATATTTTTTTCTGTAAGAAATGTTTTTTGATGGGTTGGGAGGACATCCAAAATACGATAAAGATAATTTTAACATAAAAAATGATTTTGATTTCCAATTATTTCTGCGAGCGAAAGGAATTTCATCCCTTTGAAGTAAATTCTTTGCGATAACTGGGAGCTGAATAACACCGTCGATGATTCGAATTAAGTTTCTCTGTCAAACAGTGCTAAATCGAATTAAAAGACACGTAGACTCTCTGCTAAGAGATGAACAATACTGTTAACATAGTTTTCGACAGAATCGATCCAAATGTAACTTAATTTTCGACCTTCAGTTATTACTAGAAGAGCCAAAGGAACTTCAGTAATAGATCTTCTTGGTTTCCACAGACTTATCGAAAGCATTTTATTCAGTCCGTCGTGGAGTGATGGGGGAAATTCTTTGGTTTTATGGAGTTCCTGGAAAATTGTAAAGTTGATTAAAGCTCTGTATGAAGAGCAGTTTTGTGCAGTATAGGCTGAAAGTAGACACACTGAGGGTTTACTATTGACTCTGGTGTGAGGCAAGTATGTGTCCTATCTCAAATTTCACTTGCCATAATCACAAACTCGTCCCGAGATCTTGCAAATTCTGTGATGGTGTACAATTAAAGCCTTAACGACACTTTTACGACAGCCAGCAACATGGTCCTGCAGCAAATAATTAGGGAATTAGCTTCCAAAGCATTCCAAACGTGTCTGCAGACTAATGCAAACAAGACCAAGTCCATATTAAATGGCGTTATCACTTCGCATACTTGCAGAATGAGAAATGAGGAAGATAGCGAATTTAAATATAGGGTAAGGACATAAACTCAAAATAGCAGTTTCGATAGAGAGATCATAGTCTGAACTGCAAATGCATACGCAGCATTTTCTCAATGAAATAACTTTAGGAGATCTAGCAAGTACTCCCTGAAGCTGTCCCTCTTCAACAGTAGCGTACTTACCATATTGACACATGTAGACGAATCTTGGAGTCTGTCTAAAGTCGTAGAAAAAAGTTGTTTGGATACGCGAGCAATTGCCTGGTAAGTATAGTTGGAATTGTTTTGGGCTGATGGACTACCAAACACCAATGTCAAGTCTCTCACTACGTAACCAAAAACAACTGATTACGTCAGACTAAGAAGACAGGTTATCCTCAGGTTACGTGACTCGAATGGAACAAGGGTAGACTTCACTATTCCTACCAATTTTGATGCTGGACTCCTCTGGCCCTTGGGAGTAGTGGTAGGCAACGGATAACGATTGGTCTTTCCCTTGAAGTTGAGGCAAAAGCTATTTCATCCCTCAACGTTTATCCCTCAACGAGCTTTGGTCTTTGGTCTTTGGTAAGGATTTTCTGATGTGGAGGTCATCCATTGCAACCAATTACACCATTAGGCGTTGGAGCAACTAAGTCAGTAATATCTCCTCACTGGTTTTAAGGATGCCCATAGCCGCTACTCTTTTATTCCTTTAATGATTTAAGATGACAAAGAAGCTTAACGGCGACCCCCTCGGGCAAGGTACAAGTGCATTTTAAGTAATAGAGAATATTTTCTTCGAGATGCTGGTGCTAATTACGTAATAGAGAGGGTTTTTCATTTGAGTGTTTAAAAAACTTACGAGGTCCAGGGCTTGTTTACTCCAGGATTTCTTTTTTATTACGTAATAGGGTTTGTTTTCTTTGGGTATTAGATATTAGGGAATGTTTTCTAAGAGATGCAGATTTCTGTTACATAGTGAAGAGTGTTTTTATTTGAGTGTTTAAAAAAACCCACAAGGGTCAGAGCTTGTTTACTTCAGGATTTCTTCGGATGTTGCGTAATAGGAAGTGTATTCTGTGGATGTTGCTTAATAGAAAATTCTTTCTTTGGTTGTCACGGAATAGGGTTCGTTTATTTATACAAATGTTACGTAATAAACCGTGTTTTCTTTTATTGCTTAAAAATCCACAAAGGCCACGAAAAAAATCTTCAGGGGCCCTACCAAATCATTTTTTATTCAGTTGATTAAAAATCTATGAGGGTAAGGAAAAAATCCTCAGGGCCCGCTAGTGGGGAATCTTTAAGACGCCTTGAGCCCTAGTGAGAAATTCCACCAAGGCCCTATCAATCTTTTCTATCGGGAGGTAACTATCAACCAATCCTACCGGGGCCCTAGCAAGTAATTCTAAAAGGGTTCCTAGCAACCAATTTGAGCAGGGAACCCTAGCATCCTTTTCCATCCTAAACACCATAACCTAACCACTAGAACTCTTAGTATCCGATTTCACTGTGGACTCTAGCATCCAATTCTAACATGGGTCCTAGTAGTCAATTCCAGCAGGGCCCTAGCAAACAATTCCAACCGCCCCCTAGCAACATCTTCCATTCGTAGGGTCTCTAGCAACCGATTCAATCCGGATCCAAGCATTCCACCAAGCCCATTGCAACCAATTCAACCGAGGGCCCAAGTAACCAATTACAACAGGGGTGAGGCAACCAATTAACAACTAGCACTCAATTCCAGTGGGGGCCCTAGCAACCAATTCCAACAGAGGCCCTAGCATCCAATTCCAACGGAGGCCTAAGAATCCAATTTTATCAGGGGGGACTCTAGCAACCAATTTCATCGATAAGACGCTTCTCAAGACGTTTTAATCCATTTCAAGACGTTTTTAAGACATTTTTCCGCAAGACATTTTTCAAGACGTTTCAAGAAATTTCAAGACGTGTTTTTTAAAGACTTTCTCAAGATTTCTTTGGTTGTCACATAAAAGGGAAGCGTTTACTTATGTTAAGTATTATAACCCAATCATGGGCTGTTACATAATACTTTAAGAGATTTCATTTTTTTCAATGCATTCTTTTCAGGGAGCTTTTATAATCCAAATATTTTTATCTGCATTGTGATTAGAAAAGACACTTCCCCTCAATGGAATGGAGCTCTAGAAAAATCAACTATGAAAGCGTTTCTAATATTATTATTCGAAAAATACTTTAAGTGATAACCTATTCCGAGAACGGAAGAACTCCATGTCTGCTTTCTATAACGATAAAAAGGATCGCAAGACTGTGCGTATTCACGCCACCCTGACAATATTTGCCTGACTCTCCCTGGCAAGCAATTCCAGGGGGTGGAGGGGTTGTCATTAGAGGTAAATTCAAGCCAAATTAAGAGTTATTTCTGAGAAGTCTTAATGAAAATGCATTGTTTCTATTCCTCTATTAGATGCACCTGCCTGTTACGTTCAATTAATTTAAATCTTGATACTAGCAAAATCACACTTTGAAAAATGAAATATTCAAATTATGTTTTTGAACCAACACTATCCACATTCACGCCACTCTGGCAATATGTGGCTGGCCCATCCTGGCAATTAATTCCAGAAGGGTAGGACTGTTATTAAAGGTAAATTTAAGCCATATTCAGAAATATTTTTGGGGAAATCTTTATGACAATACCTATTTCCTATTGCTCTATTGGATGCACCTGCCTGTTAACCTTAATTAATTTAAATCTTGATACTAGCAAAATTATATTTTGAAAAATAAAACAATCAAACGATAAAAAAGAGACTCATTATTGCATTTGTTTATTTCAGAGAGAATTTAATAAAAATCCCATGTTTTTTAGCCAAGACTGTGCATATTAACGCCACCGTGACAATATGTGGATACCTCCCACATGTTAGTCCAAGAAATTTGCGTCACCGTAGCAAATTGTCGATGGTACACGGCACCCTCTGGCACCCCTAATCATCCCAAAGGCATAATTCAGCTATTTTTATGATAAAAATTGTTCTTTACATTCAATTTTTTTTTTTGCAATCCACTCCTAACGTGATACCCCTATGGCAATTCAGGCCACCGTGAAAAATTACGGATAGCATAAAACACCCTCTGGCACTTCTCTTCATTCCTAAGACATATTTCCAGGCATCTTCTTGATAAAAATATACTTTAAATCCTTTGGATCGTGCTTTCACAAGTCATTCTCAAGGTGATACATCGTGCCAATTTGCGTCACTTTGCCAAACTCTCGAAGGCACATGGCACCCTCTGGCCCTCTTCATCATATTTAAGCCATTTTTCAGATATTCTAATGATAAGAATATGCTTTAAATCCTTTGGATCGTGTTTTAGCAATCCGCCACCAACATAATACCCCTAGGGGAATTTACGCCACCTTGGCAAACTATGGATGGCACACGACACCCTCTGGCACACCTCATCATTTCTAAGATATTACCAGGGTTTTTATTGATAAAAATATGCTTTAAACCCAATGGCTCGTGCTTTCGCTAGCCATCATAGACATGATTCACCATGACATTCCATGCAACCATGCCGCACTATGACTTACACTCTGGCACACTTCGACACTCCTTGATCATTTGTAAGACATTTTCCAGATATTTTATTTTTTTAAATCATGCTTTAAATCCATCGGTTTATGTTTTCGCAAGCCAACTCTGATGGTGCGCAAGCCAACCAGATGGTGTGCCATCTAACCTAACCCATTTTGTCTAGGTTAGGTCAGTTAGGTTAACCTAGCATGGTAGCAAGTAAGAAAATATTTTACGAAGAGAAAAATCAACATGCAACAAGTTTCATGAAGAAGCAACAAAAATGTAACAAATTTCTCGAAGACATAAATCAAGATACATTAAGTTTCTTAAGGAAATAATCCACATGCAATAAGTTTCATGAAAAAAAATCAGTGTACGTCATGTTTCACAAAGAAAAAGTAACATGAAACAGATTTGAAGAAGAAAAATATCAAGATATTATGTTTCGTGAAAGAAATAATTAGCATACAACAACTTTAAAGAAGAAAAAATCACCATGCAATATGTTTCATGAAGAAAAAATAAAAATGGAACAAGTTTTGACCCAAAAAATAGCCTGTACCAAGTTCCATGAAGGAAAAATAAAAATTGAACATGTTTTGACACAAAAAAATAACCTGTAACAAGTTTTATGAAGAAAAAAATCATCATAACAAAAATCTTACGAAAAAATACAAAAACTAAAATCAACATACAATAAACCTCGCGGAGAAAAAATAACAAACAACAAACAAGATGTTTCACGACAAAAAATAAACACAAAACAAGAGGACTAAATCACTATATAAGAAGTTCCACGAAGAAAGTATCAATATAAGACAATTTTTACGAGATATAAGACTATATAAAATACAGAGAGTTTCAAGAAGAAAAATTTTTACATGCAATAATTTTCAAAATCATTATATAATAAGTTTTACGAAAAAAATCAATAGACAACAAATTTCGCGAAGAAAAAATCCACATGCAAGATGTTTCACGAAGAAAAGTATCAAAATAAAAGTTTGACGAACAAAAAATCACTACGCAACAAGTTCCACGAATATAATCGGTTAGACAAGGAGAAAAATCAATGTCCAAGTTTCACGAAAAAACCAAAAACCAACATGCAATAAATTTCACCAAGAAATAATAAATATATAACAAGTTTTCGGAACAAGAAGAATGAACCTACAGATAGTTTAACAAGAAAAAAAATAAAGAAAACAAGTTTCACAAAGAAAAAACCAAATGCAACAAGTTTCACAAAAAAATAACCAACTTAGAACACATTTGATGAAGATAAAATAAAAAAAAAAACAACGTGTTTCACGAAGAAAAAATCAAGATACAGCAAGCTTCATACTAAAAATAAAACAAGTTTCTAAAAAAATCGAAATACATCAAGTTAATTTACGAAGATAATTCAAAATGTTGCAAGTTTCACAAAGGAAAATCCAAATGCAACATGTTTCACGAAAAAATCGGAAAAAAATGGTTCGGTCAAAAAATTTTATATTGTAAGGTTCCCTGAAAAATAACGCATTGACAGAAAATGAAATCCCTTTAATTATTATGTAACAACCCATGTAGCACCCTACGTGTATGCGAAGTGTTGATCCCCAGCGTGTCCCCTGAAGTCATCGTGTGACTTGAGATTGTGTCATCCTTAACATAAGTAAACATTCATCTATTACATAACAATCAATGAAGTCTTGAAAAATTTCTTTAAAAACGTCTCGAAATGTCTTGAAGCGTCTTGAAGAATGTCTTAAAGAAAAATGTCTCAAAAACCTCTTGAAATGCCTCGAAACATCTTAAAAAGTGTCTTGTCGATGAAATTGGTTGCTAAAGACCACCCAATGGAATTGGGTGCTAGGACCCCTGTTGGAATTGGTTACTAGGGTCTCCTTTGTAATTAACTGTTAAAACCCCTGTTGGAGTTGGATGATAGGGCTCTTGGATGAAATGGTTGCTAGGGCCCCCCCACAGATGAATGTTTCCTACTAGCGGACCCTGAAAGTTTTTTCCTGCCCCCCGTGGGTTTTTGAACAATTCAACAAAAACACATCCTATTATGTTACATTTGCATAATGAAACAAATCATATTATCTAACAACCAAAGAGAACATTCCGTATTACGTAACATCGAAAAAAATCCTGGTGTAAGCAGGCCCTTGTCCTCGAGGGTCTTTTAAACACTCGAAGAAAAACACTTTCTATTATTAAACTGACACCTGCATCTCTTAGAAAACATTTTCTGTTATGTAACACCCAAAGAAAAACAAACCCTATTACATAGCAACCAAATAAATCCTGAAGTAATTAATCCCTAGACAACGTAGGTTTTTTAACTCTCCCTCTTACGTGATTAACGCCTGCGTCTCAAAGAAAGCATCCCCTATTACGTAACATGCTGCATCTAACCCTGAAAGAATCGCTGTTAAACTTCATGGTCATCTTAAATCATTAAAAGAAGAAAAGAGTAGCAGCTATGGGTATGCTTAAAACCAGTTAGGGGATACTGCTTAAATTTAAGTAAGTTTTAGCATGGGAAAACATACACAAAGTATTTTTGAAAAAAGGAGAAACTTTGAAGTATCATCAGGGCCAAATAATGCAAGGGGAAACACTTTCAACCATCAAGCAAAGGTCCATAATTTAAACATATTATATAAGCCGTAAATCAGCACTTTAGCAGAAAAAAAGTCTCACATTGCTATCAGTTAAATTTAGGGGATAAGCACAAAACATAGCACTCTAAATACTTTTTTTTTGTAGCCTCGACAAATCAAAAGTCTTATCGTTGGTGCTACATTCTTGTGATATTTCTCACCCAAGTAAGCCATGGGATATGCACGTAAAGTGGACAGAGTCTCTTTTGGAAGAGTTTTTTCGACAAGGAGACAAGGAAAAAGAGCTAGGATTGCCATTTAGCCCTCTTTGTGATAGGAATACAACCCTTATTGCAGAATCGCAAATAGGTAACTTCTTAAATCTTTATTATTATCAAATAAAAAAAAAACAGTGAAAAGAGAAGTAAAAACTTAAAATGAGCAGAAAATATCTTATATGAGATAGGCCACTATCCTCAAACCCCCACTGTCATCTCCAAATTTTTACTATTTTTTACTGGGATAATTTGAATTCAAATATACATAGGCGGCTGGTACATGTAAGTATTTTACTTACCGTTTGCCTTTTAAATCGTCATTTTTTAAAGCAAGCTATAAAATAAATAAGCCTATGAAATATTTAGTTCTAGAAGTAGGGTTGCACAGGTTTTATTATTTTTACTTTTGTTTTTACATTGCGTCTGTGATAGAGCATTCATTCTTGAAGCACTGAATTAAGACACTTTCAGCTAAAGACTATGAGGCTGAGTGGCTAGTGTGCCACCTCCTACATATGAAAATCTTCTTTCGTTTTTAGTTTTAATGTCACTTTTCGCTTTCATTAGAAAAATAGTGTTTTTAAATTAGATTTCTTGTTTTATTTTTACTATTCTATTCTGTGTAGTCTACAAACCTGGGAGGTTTCCATCTTCAAAACTCACTCCGCTCTGTATTCTTCAGTGTTTTTGTATAAATATACCTTGAAAATAAGGGTTTATTTATGAGTCTTTGGTTTACACGGTAAAACTATATTTTCTTACATTCCAGGTAAGAAATACCTCTACGCATAAGGTCTACTTTTTCTATAATTAATTTAAAGGAAACTTTCTGAAAAAGAACTTCTCTATATAAAACTGAAGCCCAAATTAAACTTACAATCAACAGAAATAAATACAGTTAATAATTTGAACTCAAAACAACCAGAAGTTACTATTAAAGAATAAATGAAACCCAAAACGAACAAAAATTAAAAAAAAAATCATAGCAAAAACTAAATAGTTAATAAACCCTTAAGAATCATTGAATAATCCTTAAAACCAGTAAAACTTAATTGAATGTTCAAATCAAGCTTAAAACGAACAAAAAACCTTTTACATTTAAAGAATAAATAAAACCCATAACAAGCAGAAATTAAATAAATAATAATAGCAAACAAAGATACAACAGGTATTTAGTTAATGAATAAACAAATCTTCAACCAAGTAAAATTTAAATTGAACATGCAAATAAAGCTTAAAACGAACAAAAAATATATCATTTGTGGGCTATTTTGAAAAAAATGGTTTTCTCAAAAGTTATATTGGATGCAACAGGGGTCAGAGGGCGTAGGTGGAGTCCTATTTGCCCTCCGATCGCTTTTGACTCTTTAAAAGGGAATACAACTTCCAATTTCCAATCAAATGAACATACTCCAAAGTTTGTACGGTACTTTTTCGATAAAAACCATGTATGACCCCTTGGGCATAACTTACGACCCTTGCCCCGGGCTCTGAGAGATTTATCCACCCCAAATGCGCTGATATATAATCTTTGGACTATTTTAAATATAGTGGCTTTCTCTAGCGTTTGGTCAGACACATTTTTGTAAAAGAAGGTATGCGAGGGGGGGGGGCTTTTGCATTCAGATCCCCTTTGGCTCTTAAAATGGGGAACTAGAACTTTTAGTTTCCAATCAAATAAGTCTACTCCAAAGTTTAAATGATCAGGTGTACATGTTTTACGAAGAGCAAATTCAACATGCAGCAAGCTTCATGAAGAAGAAATGAAAATGTAACAACTTTCTCGAAGACATGAATTAAGATGCATTAAATCAAACAGTTCGTGGTAACGAACTGTACTAAGGCTCGACCCGGCTCAATAGTAACCAAAACTCTAAAAAATGGAATTTTGATACCAATAGCTACATCAAAAGAATCGCGTTTTCATGCTGATTTTAAATCTATAAGTTTCATCAAGTTTAATCTTACTCATCAAAAGTTACAAGCCTGAGAAAATTTGCCTTATTTTAGAAAATAGGCGGAAACTGCCCCTAAAAGTCATAGAATTTACACCATCATTCAGTCAGAAATTACACCATCAGATTCAGAGTATCAGAGAACCCTACTGTAGAAGTTTCAAGCTCCTATCTAGAAAAATGTGGAATTTTGTATTTTTTGCCAGAAGGCAGATCACGGATGTGTGTTTGTTCGTTTGTTTTTTTTGTGTTTTTATTCCCCAGGGGTGATCGTATTGACCCAGTGGTCCTAGAATCTTGCAAGAGGGCTCATTCCAACGGAAATGAAAAGTTCTAGTGCCCTTTTTAAGTGACCAAAAAAATTGGAGGGCACCTCGGCCCCCTCCCACGCTAATTATCTTCCCAATGTCACCGGATCAAAATTTGAGATAGCCATTTTATTCAGCGTAGTCAAAAAACTTTATAACTATGTCTATGGGGAAGACTTATTCCCCCACAGTCCCCGTAGGAGGGGTCACAAGTTACAAACTTTGAGCAGTGCTTACATATAGTAATGATTATTTGGAAGTGTACAGACGTTTTCTGGGGGATTTTCAGGTCGGGAGGGGGGGTGGTTGAGAAGGTGAGGATATGTTGGGGGAACTTTCCTTGGAGTAATTTGTCATGGGAGAAGAAAAGTTTCATGAAGGTAGCGCAGGATTTTCTAGCATTATTTAAAAAAAAACAATCAAAAAATAAATATGAAAAAGTTTTTCAACTGAAAGTAAGGAGAAGTATTAAAACTTAAAACGAACAGAAATTATTACGCATATGACGGGCTCACCTCCTCCTGATACCTCGCACTTTACGCTAAAGCATTTTTAGTAATTTCAACTATTTATTCTACGGCTTTTGTGACTCAGGGGTTATTCTTAAGAAAACGGGACAAAGTTTAAGCTTTAGTGTAAAGATCGAAGTACTGACGAGGGGGTAAACCCTTTCATATACTTAATAAAGGCATGAGAATACAGAAGTTCGTTACGTAAGCTAATTTGTAAGTTACGTATATCTTTTACTAATAAAAACATTGGTAAAAAACTAAAAGTTCTAGTTGCTTTTTTAAGTAACCAAAAAATCGGAGGGAAACCAGGCCTCCTCCCCCGCTCCTTTTTTTCTCATAATCATTCGATCAAAACCACGAGAAAGCCAATTAGCCAAAAAATTAAATATGCAAATTTCGTTTTAAATATTCATCTGCGGAGAGCCAAAATTAAAACATGCATATATTCAAAAACGTTCAGAAATTTAATTTAAAAAAACAAGTTTTTTAACGGAAAGTAAGGAGTGACATTAAAACTTAAAACGAACAGAAATTACTTCGTATATGAAAGGGACTGCTTCCTCATCAACGCCCCGCTCTTTACGCTAAAGTTTTTTACTGTTTTAAAAAGTAGAGTTAAGAGAAAGAGTCAAACTTTAGCATAAAGAGCGGGGCGTTGATGAGGAAATTACGAAGTAATTTCTGCTCGTTTTAAGTTTTAATGTCGCTCCTTACTTTCCGTTGAAAAAAACTTGTTTTTTTATTTAATTTCTTAAAGAAATAATCCACATGCAACGAGTTTCATGAAAAAAAAATCAGTGTACATCATGTTCCAAAGAGAAAAAACAATATGAATCAAGTTTGACGAAGAAAAATATCAAGATAAATTAAGTTTCATGAAAGAAGTAATTAACATACAACAACTTTCAAGACGAAAAAATCACCATGCAATAAGTTGCATGTGGAAAACATAAAAATAGAACAAGTTGTGACACAAAAAAATAACATGTAACAAGCTCCATGAAGGAAAAATAAAAATAGAACAAGCTTTGACACAAAAAAAATAACCCGTAACAAGTTTCTAGAAGAAATAAAATTATCATAGCAAAAATATTAGGGGAAAAAATCAACATACAAAGAAAAAAAATGACAACAAGTTTCATGGAAAAAATCTACATACGAGAAGTTTCGCTTATAAAAAAAAAACAACAAGCAAGATGTTTCACGAAGGAAAATAAACACAAAACAAGTTTCGAGAGGAATAAATCAACATACAAGAAGTTCCACGAAGAAAATATCAATATAAGACAATTTTTAGGAATAAAAAAAATACAGCAAGTTTCAATAAGAAAAAAATTTAACATGCAATAATTTTCAAAGTCATTATATAATAAGTTTTACAAAGAAACAATCAATATATAACAAGTTTCACGAAGAAAAAATCCACATGCAAGATGTTTCACGAAGAAAAATATCAAGATAAAAGTTTGACGAACAAAACATCAGCACACAATGAGTTCCACGAATATTACCGGTTACACAAGGAGAAAAATCAACGTCCAAGTTTCACAAAAAACTAAAAACCTACATTTAATAAGTTTCACCAATATAATGAATATATGACAAGTTTCACGAACAAATAAAATCAACCTACAGATAGTTTCACGAGGAGAAACAAAATAACGAAAACAAGTTTCGCAACAACAAGTGAAACAAAGTTTCACTTTCATTGTATATAAAATCTGTCTTCCAATTGAAAACTATGAAGAAGTTGAAGAGAAGTTTAAAAAAAAGTATCCTTATTTACCAAAAAATATTAATTACATGGGAGCGTTGGTTTCAATATTGGGTCGTTTGATATAGTTTTAAACATCCTTATTTTGCACAAGCGCGCTGATAAAAAAAATAAATACCGACACTGGGAGGTCTCGCAAATGAGAGGTACGGAACAGCGTTGCCAACGCAGTAATTATTGTACTGGTTTTCGTATGATTTAGACGTCCTGGTATAATGCGGTAAATTTTTTTAATTTTCGAGCACGTTTTGGTTTTACTTGCTCATTTTTTACTTAGATATCTGTTCGAAGTTTTAGTTTATCAAAAATTTTCTTCCTGTAACGGAAATTTTTAGCCCGCTGTTCAAATAGTAGAAATTAAACTCTTGTGGTTTAATTTAAGTCAGAAAACAGGTACAAGTTATTTCAAAGCATTGGTAACGCTGGTAGAGAGAGAAAAGAATTTGTTGACAAAACATACAAACTAAAAACTATTGCTACTTCCCCTAAGAATCAAAGTTTGTCCGTGGGGGAGGTAGAGAAAACAAAATCCTTAAAATAAAAAGGACACTCGGCCTCCGACACCACTAATACCGTCAAACTAAACAGTAAATACAGAAGAATATCATATATTATACTTTTATTCCAGGAGTATCATAACAACAAAATCCCCACAGTAAATAAATTGATCAATCAAAACTCATATTCGGCAAAAAGCAGTTCCTTAAGGATTTTTCTAAATATATTAGGGTCTCTAATAATCTTAATACACCTGGTGGAACTACTCCATTTCCGTGTAAGTCTATATGAAAAAAAAATAATAATAAACCGGAAGAAATATCTCCAGGTACATTGGAGTCAACACTACCCCTTGTATCGTGAGAATGAACAGTAGGCCTAATGGAGACTAGATAACCAAAATAAGAGGCTGAATATCCTGCTGCAATCCAAAAATGAACCATAATGCGTAGAATTTACGAAGGCCTGTAACCGGCAAAGTTTTCAAAGCTTGGTAAATATCTCGAAGAAACTTATGTACAGATGTGGCAAAAATCCTTACTGCATGATTTTGTAGAACTCTTACTGGCTTTAGGATAGAAGGAAAAGTAGAGAGCCACATACTCGAACAATAAAATATATACGGGTGTATTAAAGAAAAATAAAGATAGCAAAGGACAGATTTAGGAAAACAATGTTGGAGTTTCATCATAATACTTAGATTTCTTGCCAGAATTTTACTAGTTAAAGTTACATGTTGCTTAAAAGATAAAGTTTCATCTATTATAATACCAAGGCATTTCAAAGACGCAGTCCGTTTTATAACGCCATTGGACATATCTAATTCCTTGACCCATGGATAAAAGTCCGTAGATCGCGAGAAAATAATAAAATTAGACTTAGCAATGGTAGTCCTTAGTTTTTTACCCTCAGTCATGCTTCAATTCTGATAACTCTTTTATGGGAACCTGCAGCAGCTATGCTGCCTTAGCTGTGCTTATGGCTGTTGTGTCATCAGCAAAAAGTGAAACTGTTTTATTACTCGGGTTTGCCGTTACTTCATTTATTCAGTAGCAAAAAATATTTCGACAGTTTGTTAGATTATTAATAAATATTAAGAATAATATAGGACCAAGAACTGATCCTCTTGGAACACCTATTTTAACACGCTTTTTTCCTGAAGAAGAATCATTTAGTTGGACATACTGATAATGATTACTTAAGAAACTTCTTAAAAACTCAGAGATACCCCCTCAAACCATACACCTCACACTTCTTAAGTAGATGTTCATGATCCACAGTGTCGAGAGCTTTCATCAGATCTAAAAATACAGCACCTACTTTAAAACCTTTATCTAATACATCATTA
Source organism: Artemia franciscana (assembly GCF_032884065.1). Lineage (NCBI taxonomy): Eukaryota > Metazoa > Arthropoda > Branchiopoda > Anostraca > Artemiidae > Artemia > Artemia franciscana. Next base: position 18,122,192 of record NC_088868.1, read on the forward strand.
ATAATAGTTGTCAAATAAATCATCGCCTGTTCTGTTGTCCTTTTTCTGCGAAACCCAAATCGTGTTATCGACAGTAACTAATGATTCTATAAAAAACAAGAGCTAAGAGCTCATATGGCACTTGTGACGAGGCGAGAAGAGCTAAGAGCCAAGAGATCATATGGTATGAGCTCTAACAAAATTCTATTGATTTAAAAAGGAAAATAAGAGGATTAATGCCGGTCACAATTTAAAATAAGAGCTCTGAGTCACGATGTCCTTCTAAATATCAAAATTCATTAAGATCCGATCACCCACTCGTAAGTTATAAATACCTAATTTTTTCTAATTTTTCCTCTCCCTTTAGCCCCAGATGGTCGAATCTGGGAAAACGACTTTATCAAGTCATATTGTTCAGCTCCCTGACACGCCTACCAATTTTAATCTTCCTAGCACGTCCAGAAGCACCAAACTCGCCAAATCACTGAACCCCTCCCCCCAACTCCCCCAAAGAGAGCGAATCCAGTACGATTCTGTCAATCACGTATCAAGGACATTTGTTTATTCTATCCACCAAGCTTCATCCCGATTCCTCCACTCCAAGTGTTTTTCCAAGATTTCCCCCTCCAACTCCCCTCAATGTCAAAAAATCTGGTTGGGATTTGAAATAAGAGCTCTGAGACATGAATTCCTTCTAAAAATCAAATTTCATTAAGATCCGATCATCTATTCGTGAGATAAAAATACCCCAATTTTTGCGTTTTCCAAAAATTCCGGTTTCCCCCTCCAACTCCCCCCAATGTCACAGGATCTGGTAAGAATTAAAAATTAGAACTTTAAAGCACACGAGCCTTCTAAATATCAAATTTCATTAGGATCTGGTCACCCTTTCGTAAGTTACAAATACCTCAATTTTCAAAATTACCCCCCCCCCCCAATTCCACCAAAGAGAGCTGATCTGGTCCCGTTATGTCAGTCACGTATCTAAGACAGGTTTCTATTCTTCCCATCCAGTTTTATCCTGATCTCACCGCTTTAAGTATTTTCTAAGATTTTTGGTCCTCCCAACTGCCCCCCCACCCAATTACGCTTGATCCGGTTGAGATTTAAAATAAGAGATCTGAGTTACGAGGTCCTTCTAAATATGAAGTTTCATGAAGATCCGATCACTCCTTCGTAAGTTAAAAATACGTAATTTTTTCTCATTTTTCAGAATTAGCCCCCCCCACCCAATAGAGCGGATCCGTTCCAATTATGTAAATCCCGTATGTAAGACTTCTGCTCTTATTTTTCCCACCAAGTTTCATCCCGATCCCTCCAATCTAAGCGTTTTCCACGATTTTAGGTTCCCCACCCCAAACTTCCCCCAATGTCACCAGATCCGGCCAGGATTTAAAATAAGAGCTTTGAGACACAATATCCTTCTAAATATTAAATTTCATTGAGATCCGATCACCCGTTCGTAAGTTAAAAATACCTCTTTTTTCTAATTTTTCAGAATTAACCCCTCCCCCAACTACCTCAAAGAGAGCGGATCCGTTCCGGTTATGTCAATCATGTATCTAGGACTTTTGCTTATTTTTCCCACCAAGTTTCATCCCGATCCCTCCACTCTAAGTGTTTTCAAAGTTTTAGGTTTCCCCCTCCCATCTCCCTCCCAATGTCACCAGATCCGGTCGGGTTTAAAATAAGAGCTCTGAGACACGATATCCTTCTAAATATCAAATTTCATTGAGATCCGATCACCCGTTCGTAAGTTAAAAATACCTCATTTTTCTAATTTTTCAGAATTACCCCCCCCCCCAACTACCCCAAAGAGAGTGGATTCGTTCCGGTTATGTCAATCATGTATCTAGGACTTGTGCTTAATATTCCCACCAAGTGTCATCCCGATCCCTCCACTCTACGTTTTTTCCAAGTTTTAGGTTTCCCCCTCCAACTCCCCCCCACAAATGTCACCAGATCTGGTCGGTATTTAAAATAAGAGCTCTAAGACACCATGTCCTTCTAAATATCAAATTTCATTTAGATCCGATCACCCGTTCGTAAGTTAAAAATACCTCATTTTTTTAATTTTTCAGAATTACCCCCCCCCCCCCCCCCAACCACCCCAAAGAGAGCAGATCCGTTCTGGTCATGTATCTAGGACTTGTGCTTATTTTTCCCACCAAGTTTCATCCCGATCCCTCTACTCTAAGTGTTTTTCAAGATTTTAGATTTCCCCCTCCCATATCCCCCCAATGTCACCAGATCCAGTCGGGATTTAAAATAACAGCTCTGAGACACGAAATCCTTCCAAACATCAAATTTCATTAAGATCTAATCAACAGTTCGTAAGTTAAAAATACTTCAATTTTTCTATTTTTTTCGAACTAACCGGCCCCCCACTCCCCCCCCCCCAACTGGTCAAATTGGGAAAACGACTATTTCTAATTTAAGCTGGTCCCGTCCCTGATACGCCTGCCAAATTTCATCGTCCTAGCTTACCTGGAAGTGCCTAAAGTAGCAAAACCGGGACCGACAGACCGACAGACAGAACGACAGAATTGGCGATTGCTATATGTCACTTGGTTAATACCAAGTGCCATAAAAACTCATCATTTTAATGCTAAAACACTTCTCTAAAGCACGGGAAAAGATGGGTGAAACTAATATTGGTCTATAGTTTCCTGGGTCATTTTGAATACCACTCTTATGAATTAGGGTTATACGGGCAACTTTAAAACAATCTGAGAATTCTCCTTGACGAAACCACTCAAAAATTAATCCACGTAAAATTTCAGATATAACAGGGAAAATACATTTAAGTGTTTTAAAGTAATGGGATTGCTACTAGATGAATTACTATGCAACCCATAATTTCATCGAATATTACAAGTCTAAGGTAAAGAGATACATCAATAGGGTCCCTCAGTAAGGACTCGAACGTCGGATCCCCACTATCAGGTACTAGCTAGATTCGGACCAATATTTGAAAAATAATGCAAGAATTCATTACAAATATCATTTAAAACTTCAAAGTCTCTCCTATTGCACTAATAAATTCATCGGGTACACTGTTTATTTTTAATCCAATCACTTTTTTTATTGGCCCCCAGGTTTGCTTAGGGCATCTTTCGACCTCCCTAAACTTTTTTTCAAAATATTTCTTTTTTCCATTTCTTAAAATTGTATTCAACCTATTTCGATAATTTTATATAATTCCTTATTTTTTTGTGTCGGGTTAATGATTTGAGCGCTAAATAATTTATTTCTTACATTTATTTGCTTCAAAATCACAGGACTAATCCTAGGTTTTTCGCTTGAATGTTTTCTATTGAACGGTTTCAATGTGACTGCTTGACTTATAAAACTCTGCAACTTTTCATAAAATAAAACAGACCTCGACTTTGCGTCCTGAACTTCGTCTAGAACCTCATACCAATTTACCTTTTCTATAGAACTTTTATGTTTTACCACCGCATTTTGGTTGATCACTGGAATCCTAAATGTTTTGCCTTTAACCTCCATTGTTGCAGTTCTAAAGCTAGCTGTAACTCCAAAGTGGTCTGATACATCTTCGATAAGGGCCCTCGGAAGACTCAAAGGTACATTAGAAAGGGTATTATCCAGAAGCTTAGCTGGCGTTCTCGTAATTCTTGTAGGGGTATTAATGCAAGGATGAAATCCATAACGTAGACTTCTATTAAATAAATTCAGTGCCAGCAGATGACTTATCTATAAAGTCAATATTAAAGTCCCCCATAATAAAACATGGCATAGAATTTTCCAAATAGGTCCATTAAGTCATGTAGCAGGCTCTGTGGAGGTCTATACGCTATGACAATACAAAAGTTCAAATTTTCTCTTGTAACATGCTGAACAAAACACTCGCAAACATTCTATCTATATGCTGTAAGATTTTCTCTTAGTGAAGCCTTATGCTTAGCATGAATATAAGCTGCTAGGCCTCCGTGTTGGTACCACTCTCGATTCCTTACATATAATTTGTAACGGACCACACTCGCCACCCCTGAGAAGGTGACTATAGAGACTGTGAAAACAAATCATTCGTGTTATGTTATTTGCCATGTTGTGAGCTAAAATATGTTCTGTGTCAGGTTAAATATAAATTTTAAGACTTTTTTCATTCATAACCAATCATAGTAGCAATTAAATCAAAAAAGGAAGTTTTTAACTGAAAGTAAGGAGCAACATTAAAACTTAAAGCGAACAGACAATATTGCGTATATGAGAGGGGTCACTCCTCCACAACACCTCGCTCTTTATGCTAAAGTTTCTTAGTATATTACAAAAAAATCTTCTTATTGTTCTAATTAAACGAACATAGTGTTTCATAGTTGTTCTTAAAGAATCGGGACAGAATTCAAACTTTAGCCTAAAGAGCGAGGTGTTTTGGAGGAGTAGGCCTAACCCCCCTCATATACATAATAATTTCTGTTTGTTTTAAGTTTGAATGTTGCTCCTTACTTTCAGTTGAAACAACTTGTTTTTTTATTTATTTTCGATCGTTTTTTAAACAATGCCAGGAAATCTGGCTACTCCTCCACAGGAAAATTCCTCTTCCCAAGGATTTATTCTCTAGAAAATTCAATCCTGGTGAAAATTTACCCCAGACAATTACCCGTAACATCTCCACGCCTAAAATAGACTCGGCAATGAGAAATCAAAACATAAGAAGAATTTCGAATACGAATTTTAGCAAATACCCCAGTGTAAAATTCCTCCTGAAAAATTCCCCCCTGGAAACTTTCCTTCCCATGGAATATTATCCCCATAGAAAATCCCACCAGCAGATACTCCCACGAAAAATGTATGCATACTTCCCCATAACAAATGCTATGTGCAAGCAATAGGCATATTTTGTCACTTAAAGACCTTTCCCTAGGGGCTGTGGGAGTTTCATGATATCCCCAAAGGCATAGTTATTTAGTCATTCAACTATGCTGAAGAAAATGGCTACCTCAAAATTTTGATCGGACGATTTGAGAAAAAACGGGAGTGGTGGGGGCCTAGTTACCCTCCATTTACTGGGTCACTTAAAAGGGTACTAGAACTTTTAAGTTTTATTTGAATTAGCCCTCTCACGATATTCTAAGACCGATGTGTCGATACAATCACTCCTGGGAAAAAAAACAAAATAAAGATGCATCCATGATCTTTCTTCTGGCAAAAAATACTCAATTCTACAATTTTTCAGATAGGCACTTGAAACCTCTACAGTAGGGTTCTTTGATACGCTGACTTTGGTGGTGGGATTTTCTTTAAGATTCTATGAATTTTAGGGGGTGTTTCCACCTTTTTTCTAAAATCAAGCAGATTTCCTCAGGCTCGTAACCTTTGATGGTAATTCTAATGATGTAAATCTACTGAGTAATTCTACTGATGACGATATGTGATCAAAATATCTGGACTTTTGTACCTGTTTTTTCAGTGTCTAAATAAACGGATTTATCCCCATTTGAAAATTTAATTGTTTGTGATGTGTAGGATTAAACTTAATGAAACTTATATACTTATAGAAACTTATATACTTATAAACTTAGACAAAATATTTGGACTTTTGTACCTGTTTTTTTTCAGTGTCTAAACAAATGGATTTATCCTCATTTAAAAATTTAATTGTTTGTGATGTGTAGGATTAAACTTAATGAAACTTATATGCTTGAAATCAGCACAAAACTTCGATTTTTTTATATATCTATTGATAAAAAACAATTTTGGAAGAATAGGAAAATAAGTCTGCAAACCAAAATTAGAATACTAGAAGCTACTGTGATGACAGTGTCAAATATGGTTTTGAAGCATGGGTGATCCAAAAAGCAGATGAAGATTTGCTAGATGTTTTCCAGAGAAGTTGCCTTCGGATTATTCTGGGTAAGGGGCTGACTGACCGTAATTCAAACAGTAGGCTGTAGGGAAAATGTGGTTCAATCCACTTTTCAGGGCTATAATGAAAGAAAGGTTGAGATGGCTAGGGCAAGTTGTACGGATGAAGTATGACAGATTGGCAAATATTGTCCTTTTCGACCAGCCTTCTAGGGCTAAATGGAAAGCAGGTCGTCCTCATCCTGGGTAGAAGGACGCCATAAAGAAAGATTTAAAGACAATGGGAACTTCCTGTGAGGTTATAAAAAGGGAGGCTTTGAATAGATTGGGATGGAGGAGGAGTTTTTCTAGCTGTGTTGGCCTCGGGCAGCTTGGTGTTGCGGTGAGTTGTTATTAGTAGTAGTAGCAGTAGCATCAGAGTGTCGGTTACTACTGAGCCGGGTCACTCCTTACTTACAGTTACGTTACCACAAACTGTTTGATACTTAATTACTCATAAAGCGTTGTTCAGTCCTGATGAATTCAATTTTGTTTCCTCTACGCAAAAAGAAAAGAAAAGCTATTCTTAGTCACCTAAATTTCTTACGCAAATATGAATGATATCTTAAAATAGATCTTTCATGAAACAGAGAAGCTGTTTTGCTTTTCTTCATTTCTGGCTAAAACTTTTAAATTCCCTTTGCATGTCGGAATTCTATCCAAGAAGAAACAAAGAAAAGATCTGAATGCCTATCTCTTAAAAAAATAAACAGTGGTTTGATCCGCAGATTGACCGGTTGCATTCAGTTTACAATTCATCGGAACTTTCAAGTAAAACTGACAGCTTGTTTACTACGAGTAAATCTATTCTTCTTTTTCTTTTTTAATTCTACTGAGCAAGTCGGTTACTTTTTCAATGGTAAACAGTGGTCAGCAACAAGGGTAATTAGCCCTGAGAGAAGACCCGTGAGAAGCTTACGCCCATGGCTTTCACATCTGTCGAGCACAACTTTGCCTTCTGCCCTCACGAATGAGACCACGTTTTCCTCCGCTTTTGTTACTTGCGGGATATTTTTGCCTCCCTCCCCTCGCTTTGATTGCTACCATTGATAGCACTGGTATATGACCCACGATTGTTTCTTTGCTAAGTTTTGCCCTCCCCACATATACATCTAGAGGTTTTCCAAAAGAAAAAATTTATAAAGCTGAAAAAGAAGAATGACATACAAATGTCAATATTATTGTTCATAATAAAAAATTCCTGAATTTAGAGCACTTTTAGGAAAGGAATGTTCATTTTTTCTTATTTAAAAAAAAAATACAAAGCCGACTAGCCTCACTACCAAAATCCTTTTTTGAGTGACTCTGAAAACAATTATAATTATGTATCACTCTTTATGTGTCCACCATTTCGCTGTGCCGAAGATAAAAGAACCAATTTTTCCAGAAAGCAACAGTAAGCATATTTGCTTGCTGACACAATAGGTAGGCCTATAACTTTGTTTGACTAGTCTTAGTTCTGTAGACTAATCTAAAATTTGTTATTTTATCATTCTGAGTATCCTTAGCAACAAAATAACTGGGTAGAGGTTTGAAAATTTCAGGTTGATGCAAAGAAAATTATTGTAAGTCTAATTTCTTATAAATTGAAATGATTTTATTTTAAATTGTTTTAGCGTTACGAGACAATGGTGCATTGATGGCTGTGCATGTCATTTCAATTTCATGTTAATTCCTACTAATCATAGGCAACGCAAAAGCGCTACCTAAGTAAAGAGCGATTTGGGCACAATGTATTATGTTTATTCTGACCAGCGCACTTTGTGTAGAAGGGGCTATCGCAGGAGCTTCAAGAGAGGCTCATTCAATTGGAAATTGGAAGTTCCAGTGCCTTTTTTAAAGTCAGTAGCGAGTGGAGACTAGCCACCCCCCCTCCAAACCCCTTCATTTCCCAAATCATATTCAGTCAAGATTTTTAGATAGCTATTTCGTTCAGCATAGTTGAAATGTCCAGTAATTACGTCTTTGGGGATCAAAATCTCCCCCGAGCCCTCAGAGCAAGGGCTATAAGTTTTACTAGCTGCTCATTATTAACATATATACTTTGTATTGAAAGGGTGGTCGTATAAACATCGGAGAGACCTCATTTGATTGGAAATTAGAAGTTCTAGTGCCCTTTTCAACAGTCACAAGGGATAAGAGGGTGACTGAACCCCCCCCCTCCCCCAAGATCCTCTTTTCTCCAAATGTATCCGCTAGAAATTTTGAGATAACCATTTTGGTCAAATAATAGTCTATAGATCATGCAACAATGCAATCGGGTTTGACACAATCCCCAGAGCGATGGAGAAAGGGTTGTAAATTTTACCCTGAGGACATATAAGATTTTTATTGAAAGGGTGGTCGCATAAACTTTATATGAGACTCACTTGGTTCAAAACTGAAAGTTCTGTTTCCTTATAAGGATTCAAAAGTGATAGAAGAGCAACTAGCCCCCCTCCCGACGCCCTCTTTGCCCAAAAGGTATCTGATCAAAATTATGAGTTAGCCATTTTCTCCAAAACAATCTAAGGATCATATAACAATACCTTTTGTGTTGAAACAACCCACAGAGTATGGGGCAAGAATTGTAATTTGTGCCCTGCGGGGCATTTAAGGCTTTGATGGAAGGGCTGGGGATATAGACTCCGAAGGAGGCTCATTTGATTGGAAATTGAAAGTTCTGGTTTCCTTTTTCAAAATCAAAGGTTATCGGAGGGCATAGCCCCCGCCCCAAGCCTTCTTTTCCACAAATGTATTCGATCAAAATTTTGGGATGGTCATTTTATTCAATTTAATCCAAGGATCATTTAACAATGCCTCTAGGGTTGACACCCCCACCCAGAACCCGAGGCAAGGGTTGTAAGTTATGCTCTGGGGGCACGTTAGCTTTTGATTTAAATTGAAAGTTTCAGTGCCCTCTTTAAGATTCAGAAGCTATTGGAGGGCATTCAACCCCCCCCCCCCCTTGTGCCAAGTATGTTCTAAAACACATTCAATCAAAATCTTGAGACGGCTATTTTGTTCAGCATAGTTTAGAGGTCCAGTAATTATGTTTTTGGGGTTGCCCCCCAGAGCCCTTAGGGAAAGGGCTGTAAGTTCGGTAATTCACCTATTATTTGCATATAGTATCTTTTGACAACGCTTATATGCGTAGTCAAAAGAAATGAGTACATAACTTGCATTTTACTGGAAAAAAAAATAATGACCGTGGATTGTCCGTTCAATGTACAATTACTGATATTTATTCCTTAAATGTTCAATAATTTTTATTAATCAAAGTCAAATTAAAAACATTTATAATGTATTTTGTTTTCATTAAAGTGCAAATTTGGTTCTTATCTCGAGAAGGCATGGGGGTTGTCAGTCCTAATTTTGTTGTTTTTTTTAGTTTGACGTGGTTATTTGTTGTCATTTCTGTTCATTTTGGGTTTCATTTATATATTAACGGCAATTTGTGGTAGTTTTGCGCTAGGAAGAATATTTGACCTTATTTCTGCTCATTTTTGGTTTAATAGAGCTATTTAGTTTTCTTGTTTGTGGAAAAACTTATTTTGTGGAAAATGTTATTTAAATCAATCTGAGGTAACGTTGATGGGAAACTTGAACTAAATCAAAAGATACTGTGTGCATACAGATTGTCAAAAATGTGTATCAGCAATATTTTTTGGAAAGGCTTACCGTCTCGAGATGAAACATGGCATCATGAGGGGATGTTCAACTGACCAGAAGGAAACGTTTACGTGCTACTTCTTCTAATAATACTGCTGTTATTACTGCTCCTACTATTACCACTACTACTATAATACTAGCATTATTAAGGCTCAGCGTATGAAGGTGAGACTGAATCAAAACATACTATGTGCGTTCTGATTGACAAAAGGGCGTATATCGAAATATATTTGGGTATTACGTTCCAACTTTCAGAGAATGCTTAAAGAGAAAAATCAATTGACCAAAAGGCTAAATGTGAATGCTACTACTAATTCTACTGCCACTGCTACTGCTACTACTACTACTGTTAAGCTACTCCAGCTACAGCTACAATCGTGACTTCCTGTAAGGTTAAAAGTATTAAGGCGAAAAGAGCGTATAAGGGCGCATCAGAAACATTTTTGGAACGGCTTACCGTACCAAAATGAAACTTTAAGAGTATCTTGAGGGGTATGTTCAACTTACCAAAAGGAAAGATATTCATATTACTACTGCTATTAATATTACTGCCTCTACTGTTGCTAGTACTGCTAATACAATACTACTGCTGCAACTACTACTTCTGCTACCACCACTAGAACTATGATATTAGTACTGTTAAGGCTAAGTGTATGAAGGTGAAAATTTGAGAGAATATTGAGGAGAAATTTTGAACCAAATAAAACACACACTGTGTGAAAGCAGAATGTGAAAATGGCGTATATTGAGTTCGGTTAATTGACCAAAAGGCAATATGTGTTAGCTAGTGCACATACTACTACTACTGTTACTTTTGCTACTACTATTGCTGCTACTACCACTACTATCACTCCTCCAACTACTATTTCTAATGCAGCTACTTTCTGAATATAAAGTTCAGGAAGCATATGAATATACAGGATATCCAAAGGGCCTGTCAGCAGTGTCTTAGCAACAGCTAATTGTATGAAATCGGTACTTCCAGAACTTGAAAAGGGGAAGATGTTCAATTGACATAAGGCAATATGTTAGTGCTACTGTTGCTGCTAGTACTAGTGCTATTACTCTTAATAGTACTACTAGTACTAATACTAATATTGTTACTATTATTACAACTATGCCAAAGCATATGAAGGGGAAATTTCTAAGAGAATGCTGATAGGGGAAGGTGAATTAAATCCCAATGGTCGTCAAAAGGGGTTATCGGTAATATCTTAGAAACGGTTTGGTGTTTGAAGTTGAAACATACAGGGCTTGTTGTGGGGGATGTCGGTCTAACCAAAAGACACTCTTTACATTATAATACTACTGCTTCAACTTATACCACTACTACTGATACTGCTACTACTGCTACTTAATCTAAGGCTACTAATTTTTATTCTACTGTTACTACTATTACTTCTGGTACTACGACTACTTCTGCTAAAACTAATGGTATTAACGAAACAATTTTGAGGAATATTGAAAAAGTATTGAACTAAATCGAAACACACTATGCGCATACAGGTTGTCGAGAGGACGTATCAGCAATGCTTCGAAAACAGGTTATGTCATTTTGTTGAAACTGTCAGTGCATGTTGAAGGGAATCTTTAAGACAAATTAGTTGACTCCCAGGCCTCAGGTATGTTCTCTATGTTTTTTTCCAGTTGTTGCTTATATTATATCCACCTTATATATATTGCTTATATTGTAGTTGTTGTTTGTATTTTTTTTATCCCCTTGTATCCCTGACCATGGAGCCTTTCGAGGGGAATTAAGTGTGTTGTAATAAGTGTATTGTATTTCAATTTTGATTGTATTTTTTATCGTCTTTCATTTAATAATAAACTTCTCTCTCTCTCTACTACTGCTACTACAACTACTGCTACTAAACTAGCTAAGGTAGGTTATCAGAAAGGTGACAACAATATTTCAAAAACGACATACATTGTTAAGTTGGACCTTTCAGGGTAAGTTTTGGTGGATTTTGAGCTAGTCAGAAGGTACTATGTGTATAATATTAATTCTACTGTCTACGATTGCTGTAACTAATGACGCTAAGGGTATTAAGGTGAATTTTTTAGGGAATGTTTAGGGGTTGTTTCAGTTAGATGAAAAACTAAATGCATTCAGGTTTCCAAAAGCATATACAAGCAATATCATAGGCAGCGGAGCGCTATTATAGATAGCGATAATATAGAATCTTTTAAAGGAGCTAATCTGATTTGAAACTAGATGTTCTAGCGCATTGTCGCCAGTCGCCATATGGCAGTATATTAGTGCTATGTTAGTGCCTTTTCTTTAGTAGTGACTCGCCATTACATCTGAGCAAACTTTCCATTTAAATTAATTTTTATTGTTCCGAAAAAAAATATTCTTTATATGAAGTTATTTTGGCTGTAAGTGAATTTACATTTTCAAATTTCAAGGAAAAAAACATGCACGAAATCTGGGTATATATATGAAACATATATATGGGTATATATGAAAAATGTATACCTGGGGAAAAATATGAAACATCCAAAGCTAAGTTTCTAATTTTCCATATATGTGCACAGTGGTCTTATGTATGGACATCTTTAAATCAGGGGCGATAGTATAGGGTGAAAATTATCAAATAAATCTGACTAAAAAAAAATATAGTTTTTTCTATCTGTACAGTTAACTAATTTAAATCCCAGACTGTAAATATGAGGCACCTTAATACCGGTAGCTAAGTATAAGGACGTTTGCTGTTTAATTTGCGCCTACTCAAGCCACTCCTGGAGTTAAAAGACGTAATAATACCAATGCGCCAAAAACATACGAAGGTTAAATTTGCTCCTTGAAGGGATACATTGGTACGAAAAATTATTGTATTTACCACTTAAAGATCTTTTCTCTCTTAAGTACTCTAAAAATTTTGTCTCAAGTAGTGAAGTGCTACTGTGCGATGAGACATCGATTTTTTTGGTCTTGTAGAGAATGCTATTTTTCTCTTACCCTATCATCTAGTATATTGTTAAATAGTATATTGTTATACATTTTGTTAGTGCGTAATACAAGGTGTGCTATGACACGTCTTGTAGCCTATTAGGTATGTAGCCACTTAGCGATGTAGCTATGAAGATTATTTAACAAGCCGACTGCTGTATCCATCAGTATTGTTTGAGCATTGTTCCTTTTTTAAAAATACAACTTTTTGCTGGTAAAACACTTAAACTGATGTACTAGAGTAGTTTCTATTGCAACTAAGGAATCTCCTGATTTATCAAGCTGAAATCTGGGTTGTCAATTTATTCCATATACAGGCCGGGAGTCTTCCTTGTTTCTCCTGTCATCAAGGTCGAAGACATTATGCCACTCATGTTCCATTAGTTGGCGCTGCTATGAAGTTTTTGAAGTTATGAACTACTTTTTAGTAAGTAGTTTTTGTGGAAACGAGCAGAAACTCTTTTTTATGAGAGTGTGGTGGATAAAAATTTCTAAAACAATCAGCGATAATATTAAAGCGATTGATGATCTTGATTGATGAGCAATGAACCATGATCTTGAAACATATTGCTGAAACAGCTTGACAAATTCAAGTATTTGAGAGTCGGTATAGATTGCATGAAAGTGTTTGATATCCTCAATTGCCACAATTGGCAAAAATTTCAAACTCAACACAGCTGTCACGAACAGAATGGTGGGCTCTCCTTTTTAGGACTCTCCTCCTAAAAAGAAGGATGAAAGGTCGAGTCCCTCTGCAGTAACATAGTATGTTCAAAATTTACAATTGATATGTAATACACCGGGTTCAAATCCCGGCCGACCCCATTTAAATCTACAGGGCCGACGCAGGTACCTTAGTAGTCAAGAAGCGTCGTTAATCCGATTACCTTACAGAATGATTGTTTTCAAAATTCTAACTTACCCCTGGTTACGCTGATTACATTTACCACTACTAACTATAAATACTCGAAGCAAAGAGTGACCCTAAGTATATTTTGTCATTATGAAATTTTTGATTACCGTGAATTCTTTGCAGGATTTATTGATTTCATTGTCGAACCCACTCTGATTGTGCTGGAAGATACTTTACATCTGATATGTGAAAAGGCTAGGACACTTGCAACAGACTCTGGACCTGCCCCTAAACAAGGTTTGAAGCCACTTCAAATTTTTTTTAAATAATTAATTATTTAATTAAATAAATAATTAAACTTCAGTATAATTTTCCTATATTTTTTTTTGTTCTACTTCTTTGTCTTTTATTTTGAACTGATATGAAAGCCATGGGCCCTTAGTAGGCACATAAGTGCAAATTTATTGATTGGAGGTAGGTGAAAATAGAATTCTTCTAAATTTAAAATGACAAAAAAAGTGGAAATTGGCATACTTCTCTTCATAAAAGTCTGTTCCTTCAGAGTTTGACCTTTAGTCCCTACTTTGATTAACTTAAGAAAAGTCGTTCCTACAAAGCGTGAGAATGGGTCAATTCTTTCCGAGAAGAAAAACATAATCATGATAGTGCTCATAGGGAGTCTAGGCTAGTTCATTAAAATAATAATTTCATCAAATTTAAATTTTCTGGGTGTAAGAAATTATACCATTTTTACAGGAAAATTACATCGTTCATTTTGAACATTTGTTCCAATTTCGTCATCCAGTTTATATATTACATCTTCTAAGATCGAAGCAACAACTTTTCAAATTTCCTTTTTATGTGACTCTTAAGTGATATTTGTTTTATCTTTATTATATTATTCCTTTTTGAAAATGGCTTTGTTTAATTAGGTAAATAGTATAGGTTGGAGAAGTAAAAAGCGAGAAAATGTGTATATTTTATAAATGCTCCCTTAAATCGACAAAAAAATACTTTGACTAGCATATATGTGCCAGTAAAACAGTACTGCCACCTACAACACTAGGAGTTCTTGGTCGGATTAAAGTTTTATCCTCAAGCGACAGATCCTAAGATTTTAAAATATTAAAAAACGTAAATTTCTTTTCTAAACGAGAAAACACTAATATCTTTGTATTATCAATAATAGAAGAATACATTTCTATTCCCAAGAATACAAACATCTTTGATACAGGCGTTAGCACTTATAATCATTTTTTTGCCCTTTCATAATTCTTGTTTAAATCTTTGTTTGGATTACAAGGTTGTTTGTTTTTTTTTTTTTTTTTTTTTTTTTTTTTTTTTTTTTTTTTTTTTTTTTTTTTTTTTTTTTTTTTGGTGATCAGTAATGGTCTTTTAGTAAAAACTTTTGGTCAATAAATTCTGTAGGGTCTAGACCATTTCCATTAGCAAAAGGAACAGTGGTAAGACTAACTGTAGTAAAAATTAGCATTATATTTTTACTTTGATTAAAAATTCTACAGTTTTCCTGTTTTTCCCGTCTTAGGAAAACTAGAATAAAAAAAATCGCTTTATGATTTACGTGTTCCGACTAGGAACCCCATCTCAAGAAATAGTGTGGTCAAGTCAATACTGTTGACTCGGCTAACAGCGAGGTCTCCCTTGTACTTTATTTTCGCTCTCAGCATACCTCACCTATAATTTTAGAAACTTCAGGTTCGGGCCAGATTGTAGAGAAAGAATATTGATTGAATATAAATTTGAAAAGGTGCTCATTAGACCCGGCATTGAAAGTTAAATTGCCTTTTTAACGGTCAAAACTGATTGGAAGACAGCCAGTGCCCCCCCCTCTTGAGCCTCTTTTGTTCGTGGGTCCCCTTGTATCCCCTCAAGGCCTTGGATTGAAATGTTGAATTGTCATTTTCAGCAGAAAAGAAGGTTTAACCTTGTTAAAAACCGGAATAAAGTAAAGAATATAGGTCTTTGTGATTGGAGGTATTAATCAAGCCCTTAAGATTTCTAACCCTTATTCCTCTTTCAACTGTCAACTTTTTAGCAGAAATGTTTGCACCTTTGCCGTTTTGATTATCTTGCAACGATTAGTGCCTTTTGATTTACCTCGCTACTTACTTGTGAATAGATTCTAGGTTTCATAGGGGCTTATAGTAATAAATGTTTAAGAGGATCGGGGGAGGTATTTTTAGCCATACTCCCCTTCTTGCTTCTCTCAAGTCAAAAATTCAAGTCTATTTGGTCACTAACACTTTCTGGAAGTCAAACTAGATTTCCTTATTCCTGGGGCATCGGAGATCCGCTATTTTGATTTCATGATGCTATATAGAGTCTTTTAATTTACCTCGTCACTAAGAGGTAAACACATTCTGATTTTGACAGGGGCTTTTAGTGCAAACCATTTAAGTGGATATATGACTTTTAGCCCCAGTCCCCCCCCCCTTTAGCTCAATCTGAGATTCTCTCCTCATAGTACCTGAAAGTTTCAAATGCCCCTTTCAAGTCGTTTTTTCAAAATGTTACAAATCTGTTAATTTGATTGCATGGTAAGCGTAGTATCTTAAATTTGCCTTTGCCCCTCCCCCAAGTCAAATTTTCAAGTCTGTTTGTCCAATCCCTCCTCACAAACCAGAAAGTTTCAACTCAATCTCCAAAGCCGCTCTAGAGACAACGTGGATACCCTGATTTTTTAGCTTGAGTGGATGGTGTGTCTTTCCGTTTACATTAGTACTTCAAAGCTAATGCATTCTTGTCCCTAGGAGGCTTAAACAGTCAAAACCCTTATACGGATTTCAGACAAACTATGTCTATCCTTTTTTGAAGTTTGAAGCTCAAATGACCCTTCCCGCCAAAAAAATTCTTCCCCTACCCCTTGTAAGTTTTGACTTGATCACCGAAAACATTTCCAAGATACTGATAATACCGTGTCTTGATAACCTTGCACCACATAGTTCCTTTTAATTTATCTCGCTACTAGCCCATAAATACATTCGTTATATTAACGTTATAGTCCCATATCAGCTCATGCTGTAAAATGGTTTAATTTAATCAGACAATATAAATTTAGTCCCACTTTCATAACAACACTTGAAGTCCTTCATCACTTCTTTATGTAACACTACCTACAAGTTTCAACTCCATCCCCCGAGTTGTTTTCACAGAGTTATAGATATGTTATTGGCATCTTTTGATTTAGCACTGGTTTCTGCCCTAATATATAGTTCAACGCCCATTTACACCCCTCCCGAAACTCCCTCAAAGGTTCACTTCGATGCCTCACGTCGTTCAAGAGACATTGAAGATATTCCAATTTAATAACTTCGGAACACACTGTGTTCTTTGATTTACCTCACTACTTAAACGTCCATAGATTATAAGTCCCTTAGGAGCTAATGGTTTCGAAAAAATGTGGCAGGTCGGAGACAGAGAATTGTTTAGACCGTATTTATCTCAATACAAAATCTGAAGCAACAGTACTTAAAATTCCCGCTCAATACTCCAAGCTGTTACTGAGAACTTATCGATAAGCTATTTAGATGACCCGGATACAGTTAGCATAGAAGACACTTAGCATAGGTAAATCTTTGATTTACCTCTGCCTCTCCTACAAGTCCGAAATTGGGGTCCATCTGACCCTTACAATACTACCTGAAAATTTCAACTCTATCCTTCAAGCCTTTTCTAAGAAATCAAAAATAATTTGACAACTCTGGTGTATGTAGCATCATTTGGCTTGTTTTAGGCACTCATTTCGTTTCAAGAGTATGTCATTGGAAACTCTGGAATTCTTGGTTTAGTCAATGAACCTCAAGGGTTCTTAGCTCATCAGACAACCAAGACCAAATGTGACCGGCTTTATTAAAACCCTTCGGTGAATAACGGGAAACAAACATAATTGAGCGCCATTGTCCCTGGGATTACGGAGTGATGTTGAATTCGGAGGTGTGGCATACTTATTAGACCTTTTGACTTGGTGTCCTTTTTATCGGGTGTCTTTCGGGCTATTGTGGATGGGTATCAAAAAGCAAAGGAGAGGGTTCGTTATCATAAAATCACATTTGGATTTCAAAAATGCTACTATAACTTTAAGTTTTCAATCAATTGAGACATCCCCAACACTTCTACAACTACTCTTTTAGTACGAAGGGGCTGGAAAACAGGAAATACTACATGGGAAGACACTGAACCCTTTACTTAGACAACGCAATTGTGCCGCCTCTGAAAACTCTTTTTAGGTGCAGGTGGCTATGGACGGAAATGAAAATCCCCCCAATTTACCCTAAGTTTCTTAGATAAGCATTATTTGAAATGTATTACACAAAACTACATATTGATTGAATATCCGAATTTCGCCTTAAATTTAAATCGCAAGCGAAAATTTTACTACTTAAGCAAAATTGAAAATATCGTGCTCCATTCGTCCTGAATTTCTAAACAAAACACTATTAAAGATGTATTACTTGAAACTAAAACCGGAGACATGAAATTTAAGTCGCCAGTCAATATTTTAGCACTTAAGCAGAAAAGCTTGGGAAAAGCTTAAAAATTTTCAAAATGAGAAAGGGTGCTGCCCCTTCCTACACTCTCTCTTTTTACGCTAAAATTTGGCTTTTGTCCCCATTCTTTAAGAACATAACCTTAAACACAAAGACCGGTAAATTTAAATGAAAATTTTTTTTTAAAGAACTTTTAGCCTTAAGAACAAGGGATGAGGAAGGGGCAGCTTCCCTTACATATGGAAAAATTTCTGTTCGCTACAAGTCTTAATGTTTGCTCCTTACTTTCAGTTGAAAAAAACTTGTTTTTCATTTAATTCTATAATAGATTGATTAAAATAATTGTTAAATGCATCTTTACTTTAGTGAATTGCAAGTGGCGCTCTGGTCTCAAGATGCATTGAGGGGGTGGTAGCCCTACCTGTATTTGTATTAATTTCTACTCGTTACTGTGGGTTTTACCAAAAAAAATACGTAAACACTTGTCGTTTGTGATATCGTCTATTCCGAGCTTTTTTTTTAAAAAGAACTGTTTTATTTATACTTCGTTTATAAATAGTTCAGTTAAGCTTAGTTCGGACGGGGAAAAAATTATATTCTAAAAATGTATGTAAGGTTCTTATTAAGATCTTTCTTGGGGAGAGCAGGTTAAACAGATAATTTTTAAAGCATCAAATGAGTTATTTTTACTTAAATTTTTTATTAAGATCTTTCTTGGAGGGAGCAGGTTAAACAGATAATTTTTAAAACATTAATTTTAAATCAAATGAGTTATTTTTACTTTGATTTTTCAGTAGATTAAGTATAATACGATACTCAATGCTTAGTAAATAATACTTATTAATACTTAGCATAGGATATACTGTAAATTTAAAGTTTGAATCGATTGTTCATTAACCATTTTTGAACAAGGTTTTTCTATTTATAGGTTTTGTTATTTTAATCTTTCAACTCAAAAATAATAGTTTGTGTGTTAGCTTCTTTAAGGAAAGAATTCATCGGGATCAATTTCTAAAAATAAAGGCAATTCTTGTATCACCAATCTGGTGACGTGATTTAACTCTTTCAAATATGGTGCCTCTACGCTATATTTCGATTCCCCTGTGCTATACTATTGTTTGAAGCTTTTTTATTTTACCATGAATTTAAAGTTTCGTCTGTAGTATGCCTTGGCGGGGAGTTTGGACACCAAACGAACGCCCTGAAAGTTTTAGACATGTGATGGCTAATTGTTTTCCAAATATTTCAGACAATTCAGTTGAAGCAACCAAGTCACCTTTCAAAAAACCATGGAGAGAACATCTATCCAGCAATAAACAGACTTGGAAAGCCAGAAGTGAAAAAGGTATTTCATAAATTAAATCACTATGCGCTTAAATCTAATCGGCCTTTTTCATTGGTTTTAGAAATAATTAAATAAAAAAAATGTTTTTAACTGAAAGTAAGGAGCAACATTAAAACTCAAAACGAACAGAATAATTTCTCCCCTCCTCAATACCTTGTTCTTTACGCTAAGGCTTTTTGCTCTTTTAAAAAATCTTCCTATTCTAATAGCAGTGAGGCCCTAACAATTTTAAACTGACACATACCCACTACTTTTTTCTTCCTTTAATGATTTAAGATGATGAAGAAATTTAACGGTGATTCCCTCAAGACGCAGGTGTTATTAATTTTTTTTCAAGACGCAGGTGTTTGTTTCATAACGGGGCATGTTTTCTAAAAGACGCAGGTGGTTTTTACGTAATAGGGAATGTCTACTTTAGGATTTCTCTGGTTGTTGGGTAATAGAGCTCGTTTTCTTCAAGATGCAGGTGCCTGTTACGTAAAAGGGTTTGTTTTCTAAGAGATGTAGGTGTATGTTACATAATAGGGTTTATTTACCAATGCCGTCGGGTGTAATAGGGAATGTTTTCTGCAAGACATTCAAAGGTTTTTTTTAAGACATTTCTCCTCAAGACGTTTCAAGACATTTTTTATAAAAATTTGCTTCAAAACATTTTTCAAGATGTTTTAAGAAATTTCAAGACGTTCTTAAGACATTTCTCTTCAAGACGTTTCAGGACATTTAAGACATTTCTTATGAAATTTTCATTCAAGACGTTTTTCAAGACGTTTCAAGACGTTTCAAGACATTTCAAGAAGTTTTTAAGACCTTTTTCTTCAAGACACTTTTCAAGACTATTCGAGACATTTCAAAAAGTTTTTTAAGATACTTTTCTTCAAGATGGTTTTCAAGATATTTCAAGTCGTATTTTAAGTCTTTTTTTTCAAGAGGTTTCAATACATTTCAAGACGTTTTAAGGCATTATTCTCCAAGACCTTTTTCAAGACGTTTCAAAATATTTCAAGGCGTTTTTTAAGATATTTTTCTCCAAGACGTTTCAAGACATTTTAAGACGTTTTTAAGAAATTTTCTCTTCAAGACGTTTCAAGACATTTCAAGTCGTTTTTAAGACCCTTTTCTTCAGAAAGTTTTTCAAGACGTTTCAAGACATTTCAAGACGTTTTTTAAGATATTTTCCTAAGAAGTTTTTTAGACATTTTAAGTCATTTTTCTTCAAGACATTTTTCAAGACCTTTCGAGACAATTTTTAAGATTAACTCCTTTAAAATATCAATGATATTACTAGCTATGGTCGAGCATCGCTGATTATATGCCCTATATTGCTTATATGCCCTTTTAACACCTGTATACATATAGCTTTTTTTTATTTGAAACTCTCCCTAAACGTTCCCTAAAATTTTCAACTTAATGCCATTAGTGTCGTTAGTTACAGTGACAGTTGAAGCAGCATTAAATTTAGGGGAGATACAGTAAGGGTAAGGACCCAGTAAGGGTGGTTCTATTGCTGCCTTTTGTGTTTCTGGGACACCGGAACGAAATTGGCTCCATCGGATTGCTTATTCATCCCCGCTACCTTGCTATTTTTTCAAATTTTTTCTCCAAAAGGTTCCTCAGAAAGCGCAGATTTTGGAAGAAAGGTCAAAAGGTCCGTCTTATCCGAAGGGGCTGGCAAGACGGATCATCGTTTACGTAATCATCTTTTACTATATATTTCGTATAAACATATCAAGTAAATATTTATCAATCATGTAATAATGTATCTATGAAGTAAAATTTCCGCATTGGCTCTTTAAAACACACTGACACCAGAAAATCAACTTTAAATGTGTGCAGTGACGCCTGCCTTGCCGTTCCTCCAGACGGTAAAGGCTTTGGTAGTTTCATCAGAGCGTCCTCAAGATTGACCCTTCCCTTTTCAGTCGTCTCTTGAAATTTATAAGAGGGAAAAATCTTCTTCCAAAAGAACACTTCAATCTCATCTTCAGTCTCATCTTTCACCAAGACCTTTGCAACAAAATATGATGCTATCCTCTTGCCAAAAACTTTGACAAGAAAAAATCACCTTCTTTAATTCCTTCTGGTCTTAGAAAAGCCTCTCCATCCTCCTCAGTATCTCCCAAGTGAAGGCTCATGTAACTTCTTGTATCGCTAAGCACGATTCCTTCCCCTCATCCAAGTCAGCCGTGATGTTTCTTTTTGCTGTTCCCTTCCGTCCAGCTCGGCTTTTCTTCTTTGACTTCTTGGCTTCTTTTATTTGACGTTCTGCTTCAAGGCGCTCTTTTTCTGGTGTGTTAGTGAGAATTTTAGAACAGAGCCTTTTGCGTCCTTTAGGTTTCTCTGACCTTTTTCCAGCTTTTGGTAACGGTCTGACGACTTCTGGCGTGACAGCCTTCGAGGCCATGTCGGTTGTTAATGGTTGGTCGGTCGACAGGTTGGAGAGACCTTCTTCAGCTTCATCTGAACTAGTAGAAGAGGGGACTTCCGCGCTTTCTTGGGATTCCAGCCTGTCCGACACTTAGGAAGATAAAAACTGATGGTCACCGAACACATCTCGGTTGAAGGGACAGATTTCACTTTTCTTAAACCTGCTCAGGATATTTTTAATTGAGAAGGCTTTTGGACAAGCAACCCTCTTCGAAACGCCTTGCTCTTATATGAGCCAACGCTGTATATGAGAGGGGACAACCCCTTTCATATACAGAATAATTTCTGTTCGTTTTATCGCTCCTTACTTGCAGTAAAAAAAAAAAACTTGTTTTTCTTATTTAATTTCTGAATGTTTTGAATTAATGCATGTTTTTATTTTGGTTCACCGCAGATGAATAATTGAAACGAAATCTACATATTAATGTTTTTTGGCTAAATGGCTTTCTCATAGTTTTAATCGGACGATTTTGAGAAAAAAAATGAGCAAGGGAGGAGGCCTAGTTGCTCTCCAATTTTTGGTTACTTAAAAAGGCAACTAGAGCTTTTAGTTTCTCATAAACGTTTTTATTAGTAAAAAATATACGTAACTGACGAACTAACTTACGTAACGAACTTCTATATTCGTATGTTTTTTACGTATATGAGGGGATTTGCCCCCTCGTCCATACCTCGCTCTTTAAATTAAATCTCAAATGTTGTCCCAATTCCTTAAGAATGACCCCTGAATCATAAAGGCCGTAGAATAAATAGTTGAAATTAGTAAAAAATTCTTTAACGTAAAGAACGAGGCATTAGGAGGAGATATGCGTAATAATTCCTCATTGTTTTAAGTTTTAATGCTGCTCCCTACTTTCAGTTGAAAAACTTTTTCATATTTATTTTTAGTTGTTTTTTTAAATGATCCTAGAAAATCCGGTGCCCCTTTCATGGAAAGTCTCATCCCCCATGAAAAATTCCTCCATGGAAAGATCCTTCCACATAACCCCTCCCCTTAACCCCTCCCACCCCACCCCACCCTCAAACTGAAAAAAAAAACTGAAAACGTCTGTACACTTCCCAATAACCATTACTATGTGTAAACACTGGTCAAAGTTTGTAACTTGCAGCCCCTCCCACGAGAACTGTGGGGGAGTTAGTCGTCCCCATAAACATTATTATTAGAATTTTCGACTATGCTAAATAAAATGGCTGTCTAGGAATTTTGATCCGGTGACTTTGGGAAAACTTTGAGCGTGGAAGGTGGCCTAGCTGCCCTCCAATTTTTGGGTCACTTATAAATGGCACTAGAACTTTTGATTTCCGTTGGAATGGGCCCTTTCGCGACATTCTAGGGCCACTGGGTCGATACCATCACCCCTGGAAAAAAAAATAAACACGCATCCGTGATCTGTCTTTTAGCAAAAAATACAAAATTCTGCATTTTTGTAGTTAGGAGCTTGAAACTTATAAAGCAGTGTTCTCTGATACGCTGAATCTTATGGTGTGATTTTTGCTAAGATTCTATGACTTTTAGGGGGTGTACCCCCTATTTTATAAGATAAGGAAAATGTTTTTAGGCTTGTAACTTTTGATGGGTAAGACTAAACTTGATGAAACTTGTATATTTAAAATCACTAATTACATGCGATTTTTTTGATATAACTATTGGGATAAAAATTCCCCTTTTTAGGTTTTAGGTTACTACTGAGCCGGATGGCTCCTTACTACAGTTGGTTACCACCAACTGTTTAATAGATATTGTTCAGATTATTGTAGATGCTTACTCAAGGTTTACTTATATTTCCAGTACTTTGCCAAATTGTCACTTTTTACTTCATGAAAATATTCGTATATATCGATAAATGAAAATACTTTTGAAAAAACAAGTTTATAGAAAAGATAAGAGATATTGTGCTGCCTATAATATTATCTAATACTATTAATACTAGCTTAAATAAAGTCATGTTATAAGTTAAACTCAAAACTAAGGCAAATGATAAGGAATGAATGAATGGAACTTTAAACAAAAGGAAATTAAAAGGGAATGAATTAATGGAGCATAAAACGAACAGAAATTATAAGGTATGCAAGAATGGAACTTGAATGTGAATACTTGAAATGAAAATGGAAAACGACTAGTCCAGTTAAGCTTAAAACGAATGTAAAGTGACACAAATAAAGTACGGCTACTATCACCTTGAACCTTCTGAAGAAAGAGTGCTATTACCGTAATGTTTTTAGAGTGAAATAAAAGATCACGTTCATGTGGTTTGGTGCACAAACGTGGAAAGAGAAGCACACCTGGGAATAATATTTGTCTGAATGCCTCCCCTATGAACAATGACCTGAAAGATAATCTAAGTCCTTAAACAAATAAAGAGATGCACCCTCTTTAGGATTATTTTCATTTTTGTAGCATAGTTATGTAAAAGTTGAACTTAGGGTGACATCCCCACTCATATTTTAGATAACCCCAAATTTAAAAATAAAATAAAACAGAAAAGAAATAAAAAACAACATTTTTCTCAAATAAAGATAGAGCGATGCTACGACTTTGAACTAACAGAAATAATTCTATAAATTAGAAACTGTCTGCCCACACGCCATTTTACATAGACTGAAATTAGGATTTTTAGAGAATTACCTATGATATTGCAAGACTTTTTACCATACTGTACAAAAAGCTATATTCAATATCACTGTCTGTGGTTACAGCGACCCAAAGAGAAAGATAGTTAGGTTTCATTTTACGGCTAAAGAATCAAGCTATTGTTGGTAACAATCCTACTGATAGAGACCAACAAAAAGGGAGGAGGGCCTCAAATCGGTTGGGATTCCATAACAAAAATCTGAAGAATCAAGCTAATGTTGCTAAAAATCCTACTGTTAGGGAGCAACAAAAAAGAGGCAGCCTCAAATAGGCTGGGGTCCCATAATAAAAATCTGAAGATTCAAGCTACTGTTGCTAACAATCCTACTGTTAGGGACCAACAAAAATGAGGACGGCCTCAAATAGGATGAAGTCCCGTAATAAGAATCCGAAGAATCAAGCTACTGTTGCTAAACTTGCTAACAGTCCTACTGTTAGGGACCAACAAAAAGGAGGACGGCCTCAAATAGGTTGGGGTCCCATAATAAGAATCTGAAGAATCAAGCTACTGTTGCTAGCAATCCTACTGTTAGGGACCAACAAAAAGGAGGACGGCCTCAAATAGGCTGGGATCCCATAATACAAATCTCAAAGAAACAGGATGCTCATTCAGGGAAATAAAGAGCCAAGCTTTGACTATAGTTAGGTAATGTGTGAGCTTGCTCAGTTGAATCGGCCTTCGGCGCAGTGGTATCCTTGGGGAGGGGGCAGTTGCCTCCCCAATAATTTGAAGAAAAATTTTCGTATACCCTATGCCCCATGACATTATGGATGTTGACCCCTCCCACCCCCAAAAAAAAATTGCTGGAGTTACGCTCCTGCTCAGGTGGTTTTTACTACAATGAGCTTCCAGTAGTAGCGGTTATCTCGGCCATCGAAAATCAAAGCATATTGATCCACCCACCAGTATCCCAAAAAAGGTAGCTTGTATTTCTGCTATTAGATGTCTTAATTGAAAGAAAGAAAAGGTAGGGTTTACCTTTAATTTTTTAGTTTATTTTTTTTTCAAACAACTGTTGAAACCATCATGATTCAGATCTAATGTCGTATCAGTTAGTGCAAAAAAAGGTAAGATGTTCAGAGACAAATGATATTCCTTTATCGTTCTCTATACAATTGTTTTCATGGGAGAAAAGTAAAATGAAACAAGACAAAAGTCTGTAGATGAAACGTTCATCGCTCGTGACATCATCCATTACAAGCTTTTGTTTAAAAAGCACTTTTTAAGAATTTAGGCTTCGCGTGTATTATATAAAAAACTAGTTTTTTAAACTGAAAGTAAGGAGCGACATTAAAACTTAAAACGAACAGAAATTACTCCAAATATGAAATGGGTTTTCCCCTCCGCAATCCCTCGCTCTTTACGGTAAAGCTTTTAATTGTTTTAAAAAGCAGAATTGTGGCAAAGAGTCAAACTTTAGCGTAAAGAGCGAGGGATTGCGGAGGGGACAACCCATTTCATATTTGGAGTAATTTCTGTTCGTTTTAAGTTTTAATGTCGCTCCTTACTTTCAGTTTAAAAAACTAGTTTTTTTATATAATTTCTGAACGTTTTTGAATTAATGCATGTTTGATTTTGGCTCTCCACACATAAATTATTAAAATGAAATTTGCATATTAATTCCTTTTTTGGCTAAATGGCTTTCTCTTAGTTTTGATCAGACGATTTTGAGAAATAAGAGATGGGGAAGGAGGCCTAGTTGCCATGCAATTTTTCGGTTACATAAAAAGGCAACTATAAATTTTGATTTTTAACGAATTTTTTTATTAGTAAAAAATATACGTAACTTAAGAATTGACTTACGTAACAAACTTTTATATTCATTAATTTTTATTATGTATATGAGGGGGTTTGTACCCTAGTTAATACCTCGTTCTTTACACTAAATCGTAAGTTTTGTCCTAATTCCTTAAGAATGAACCCTGAATCAGAAAGGCCGTAGATTAAATAGTTTAAATTACGAAAAATACTATAGCATAAAGAGCGAGGTATTTATCTCCTCCTAAATACCTCGCTCTTTATGCTAAAGTATTTTTAGAACCCCTTATATGCGTAATAATCTTATATATATATATATATATATATATATATATATATATATATATATATATATATATATATATAATCATTGAATTTCTGTTCCCCCATGACATATTTCTCCAAGGAAAGATCCTCCCACATAGCCCCCTCCCCTCAATCCCAGCCCCAAAACCAAAAAAAAATCCCCTGAAAACGAATGTACACTACCCAATAACCATTATTATATAAACACTGGTCGAAGTTTTTAACTTGCAGCCCCTCCCCCAGGGACTCTGGGGGAGTAAGTCATTCCCAAAGACATAGTTATTATGGTTTTTGGCTATGCGGAACAAAATGGCTATTTCAAAATTTTGACTTTGGAGAAAAAATGAACGTGGGAGGGGGCCTAGGTGCCCTCCAATTTTTTGGTCACTTAAAAAGGGCACTAGAACTTTTCATTTCCGCTAGAATGAGCCCTCTTGCGGCATTCTAGGACCACTTGGTCGATACGATGACCCCTGGGGAAAAGAAAAAAAAAACAAATAAACACGCACCCGTGATTTGTCTTCTGGCGAAAAATACGAAATTCCACATTTTTGTAGATAGAAGCTTGAAAATTTCGGTATAGGGTTCTCTGATACGCCGAATGCGATGGTGTGATTTTCGTTAAGATTCTGTGACTTTTTGGGTTTTTTTCCCCTATTTTCTAAAATAAGGCAAATTTTTTCAGGCTCGTAACTTTTGATGACAAAGACTAAATTTGATGAAACTTATATATTTAAAATCAGCATGAAAATCTGATTTTTTTATGTATATTTTAGCATCAAAGTTCCGTTTCTTAGAGTTTCGTTTACTATTGAGCCGGGTCGCTCCTTACTACAGTTCGTTACCACGAACTGTTTGATGACCCCTGAATCAGAAAGGCCGTAGAATAAATAGTTGAAATTACTAAAAATAATTTAGCATAAAGAGCGAAGTATTTATCTCCTTCTAAATACCTCGCTCTTTATGCTAAAGTATTTTTAGAACCCCTCATATGCGTAATAATCTCTGTTCGTTTTAAGTTTTAATGCTTCTCCTTACTTTCAATTGAAAAAACTTTTTCATGTTTATATTTTCATTGTTTTTTTTATAGTAATGCTAGAAAATCCTGCGCCCTGTTCATTGAATTTCTCTTCCCCCATGAAGTATTCCTCCAAGGAAAGATCCTCCCATATAGCCCCCTCCCCTGAACCCACACCAAAACAAAAAAATCCCCCTGAAAACGTCGGTATACTTCCCAATAACCATTACTGTATGTAAACATTGGTCAAAGTTAGTAACTTGCAGCCCCTCCTCTAGGGACTGTGGGGGGTAAGTCATCCCCAAAGACATAGTTATTATGGTTTTCGACAATGCAGAACAAAATAGCTATCTCAAAATTTTGATCCGTTGACTTTGGAAAAAAAATTAGCGTGGGAGGGGGCCTAGGTGCCCTCCAATTTTTTCGGTCACTTAAAAAGGGCACTAGAACCTTTCATTTCCGTTAGAATGAGCCCTCTTGCAAAACTCTAGGACCACTTGGTTGATACGATGACCCCTGGAGAAAAAAAACAAACAAACAAATAAAC
The DNA here is from genome assembly GCF_032884065.1 of Artemia franciscana. NCBI lineage: Eukaryota > Metazoa > Arthropoda > Branchiopoda > Anostraca > Artemiidae > Artemia > Artemia franciscana. Next base: position 18,150,035 of record NC_088868.1, read on the forward strand.
ACGCACCCGTGATTAGTCTTCTGGCAAAAAAATACGAAATCCCACATTTTTGTAGATTAGACCTTGAAATTTTTTCTACAGGGTTCTCTGATACGCTGAATGCGATGGTGTGATTTTCGTTACGATCCTATGACTTTTAGGGGATGTTTTTCCCTATTTTCCAAAATAAGGCAAATTTTCTCAGGCTCGTAACTTTTGACGACAAAGACTAAATTTGATAAAACTTATATATTTGAAATCAGCATAAAAATCCAATTCTTTTGATATATCTTTTAGCATCGAAATTCTGTTTTTTAGAGTTTTGTTTACTATTGAGCCGGGTCGCTCCTTACTACAGTTCGTTACCACGAACTGTTTGAAACAGTTCAGTTAAGCTTAATTCTGACGGAAAATATGATGTGGCAAAAAAAATAAGGCGCTAAATTTTTTTGTAAAATCCTGATTAAAACTCCTCTACAGAGAGTGGATTAAACAGATATTATTTGAAACATTAGTTTGAAATGAAACAGGGTGCTTTCATTCCCTTCTTTTTTTATTATATATTTAGTATATATAATGATCAACACTCAGTACTAAATAAAGAAAAACGAAGGTAAAGAATACAGCATTGAACTTTACAATCCCTACTGGCGGGGCTGATCACCGTTTCTTGGCCCTTCAGCCAGAAAGTGCAATGGGGGGGGGCCAACCATCCTCTGCTTTCGCACACCCTTCATGTTTACCCTATCCAGATTTCTCCAGGTACCCATTTAGAGCTGGGTCGAATCTGGCTGAGCTTGCAGAGTCACACCATCGAACCTCGTCCTAAACCAAATAGTTCGGCACACTAGGATTCGATGCTTAATACCTATTAATAGTTAGTGGATTACATTATAAACTTAGTATATTTGACTGGATTTGTACTTAATTTAGACAAATAAAAGTTTTCAAAAGTCACCAGAAAAGTTGAATAAGGAAAATATTCTGAGATAAAGCCTAGCTAATTCAGTTATATTCCGCAAATTTCACAAGGTGTAATGAACAGAGTTCAAAGAATCAGTCAAGTTTATGTTTTCGTTCTGTTTTAATGGGTGATTAAGCATGCAAATCATTTTGGCATGATCGACACAACAATTAGCTTATTGCTGAATGAGACTGTACTCTCACGTATAATCAAGGGTGATTATCAAATAATCAAAGGTGAGCTATGACGTGATTATCAAGTGTAAATACCGAAGAAATCAAAATAATGAAGCAACTCCTCAAATTGGATAGCCAATTCATTTCCGGTGCTTCGTATGTGTAGGGAGATTGACCTCTCCCTTTATATAATTTTGGCCGTCATTACAGGGTTCATTCCATCCAGTCTCGGAAGTGGATTCCCTAAAAACCCCCTTCCTTATGGTCAATCGCTGAACAGGACGGCTAATGGCTAAATGCTGACTGAAATTAGTATTAATAGGACCCTAGTGGTGCCTACCACTCTCAGTAGCACTACGAAAAGGTTGTCATCCCTTATATCCCTTAGAAAAAACAGGTTTAGCAGATCAAAACAGGATGTAAATCATGTAACCAATAATATACCTACTGCCCATTAGAGACGCAAATCATTTCATGCTCTTTAATTTAATTTTACCCATATTTGGGCCCTAGTGATATAATGACTTTGAAAATTATATACTGATATTATAGATATTGGATATCGCCTTTTTCCTTGTTCCTTTATTTTTTCGCCATCAGTAACTTTGCCGCTTCCTTTTATCAACATCCTGTATTTATTAATGTACGTAAAGCAGCAAATGCTCTAATAAAAAGAGTATTGGTTGCAAGTATTTCTAATTTAATTTATATTATTGTGCTGCAAATGCCACGATCTTTTTAACAAAAAGCAAATACAATTTTGCGAGGCACATTTTTATTTTCCTTTTCTAGACGCATTTGATCGGCTGCATCGACTTGAAACATTGGAAAGCAAGTCAGAGGACACCGTATCTCAAGCAGAAAGCACTGTAGAAGAATCCTGAGTGTATTTTCTGTGGTTGGAAGTCTCTAAAGGAAGCAAGATCATTCGCTTAACTTTAAATTTTTCTGCTTAGTTTTATAAGAGTACTTGATAAATAGACATTGCTTATATCTTAGGAAGGCTTGGCAATGTCTTCTATGAATTTGATGGATCGTGCATAAACCGTCTTAACCGCAGTTTTTCCTTATTTTAGTGTGATGTTTCTGCTAAGAAACAACGTTTGGGGGCAAACCCTCAGTGGGGGTTTTGAAATGAATGATTATTTTGTTCAACAGAGATTTTGGTTTTCATTTTGATTTTTTTTTTTTTTTTAAGAGATTTTAGGCGTGCGTTCCTTTCTAAAAGCTAAAAAACAAATATTTGTCCTATAAGAGAGTCATACTTACTCCAGTCATTTACCCGTGCCATTTAACCAAACACTTGGCCCCTCACGCATCAACCCAAAATCAATCCAATCTTTTATCCCTTGGGGTCTATGACTATCTACCTTAGATCTGCCCTAGGAATGACGTATGGATGGATGATAGATAGACTTATCTACCAACAAATAAACTGACATCATTTTTAGACAATCCTAAACAGGGCTTATGCCATATTTGTCTCTCACTCACTCGGACTATCTGTCTTGGCTTTTTCTACAATTAGCAGTGACTTGATGCCCACAACTACTTGATTTTAATTCAATATCGGCCAAGTCTATTAGGCTTGGTTTTGCCCTAGAAATGACGTATGGACGGAAGATTGATGGACTTATCTATCAACAAAGGAACTGACGTCATTTTTATGTAATCCTAAAATGGGCTTATGCCAGATTTGCTAATCATTCACTCGGACTATCGGTCTTGGCTTTTTCTACAATTAGCCAAGATTTGATGCCCACAACTACTTAATTTTAATTGTAAGAAACAACGGCTGGAGGCAAATCCTTAGCGGGTATTTCGGAATGAATGATTGGTCTGTTCAAAAGAGATTTTAGTTTGAGATTTTGAATTTTATTTGCATGGTGGAGGAGGAGTAATTACAAAATCCTTTGTAAGTTGATAAAAAAAAAGCATGTCAACAGTTGAGTTTCCCTCAGGAGTGAGTTGCCGCAATTTTGGAATAAAATATGGTTACTAAGTTTTGCTTTTTGGGGTGAGGGGAGGGGGTCGGACCATGCAAAATTAATTGAATTCTACTAATTACAAGAATTTGGAGTTCCCTTCCTTTTCCAATTTTAGTTGTTTTGTCAAATAAACTGCAGAATTAGAAAATACAATTTTTATCGGGCACGTATGCGTTTCTTTCTATACAGCAGCAATAACCGTACATATTGTGCTACATTTTTTCCTAGGCAGCAGCAACAGTCTTGAAAGAGGCTATCGTATGTGAACATAACCGTATTTAGAATAACCACTGCTGTAATTCACAAATGTTGCCTATTGAAACAATCTTAGCTGCTTTGCCAAGCAACTTCTAGTACAAAAGAATATAACTTTATTGGCCACCTTGGCAGTTTTTCTGATAATATTTCTATGCAACAGCAGCAGCCGCAATAGTTGTATCTTGGTTTGTTCTAAGCAGCAACAATGGTCATAGGGAGACAGTTCTATGTGAACTTGATTCCAATTAAAATTGCTCGTTGATGCCATTTGGTAGTGTTGCTAATTGCAGCAATTTTATTTGCTCTATCATTTTGTTGAGTTGAAAAAATGGCCATCAGTCCCCCATGCAAAATGTGATTGGGAATTTTAGCTACGCAACATCAGCAGCCGTGTTAATTGTATCTTAGGTTTGTTGTAAGGAGCAGCAACAATCATCGAAGAGACGATTTCATGCCAACGTTACTGTAAATAAAATTGTTTATTTATGGAATTTCTGAACGTGTCTATCGTAGCGCCTTTTTTTAATGTGAGCCCGTAGTTTGTGATATGTGATTTGTTTTACTACTTCACTTTTATTGAAATTGGTTTATCGAAATTTCAACGTCTATTCTAGATATTTGGATTAATAAAATGATACTTTAGAATGGGTAATTCACATGAAAGAATACAATTAGAAAAGAAAAAAATATTATTTATCATTTTGGTTGCTCTCAGGCAATTTTATATAATTTACAATAAATGTGTTGCTGGTTTGTTCAAAAGCTTTTTATCTTGTATAAAACTTGCCAAAAATTTCAAAATATGCAACTTATGTTTGTTACACCAAGTTACAAACAGTTTTGTGTACACACGGATCAGAATCCCTCACGAATACATAATTTTGTTGGTTTCATCTAACATTGATTTATCTCAGGGAACCATCGGCTCCCTAAGAAAATCATCGTAAAATGATAGCAATAATAAAAAACCAAACAAGAAAGATGACAAGAAGTTTAACTCAATTTTTTAGATATTATGAAAACATATTTGTCTACGAGTATGTTGCTGCTAGTTTCATGTAATGAGGTTTTTGGTTGAACTATGCCTATTTTAAAAATGCGATTTTTCATATTTTATTTAATCAAGTATGCCATATATACTGTTATGCATTTACTTTTGTTATTTATGTACAGACGGAATAAAAATGATGCGATTTATATACACACACAGATACAGTCTAGCATAGAACTTTAGGAATTTATGAAGTTGCACAATCATGCATTATCTCTCATGTTTAGCAACAATTTTCCATAAAATTGCTCTATCATTCATTTTGTTGATTTAAAAAAAAATTTCAATGTTATCAAGCCCCCATGGAAAATGTGATTGGAATTTTAGCTACGCAACATCAACAACCGTGTTAATCGTATCTTAGGCTTGTTGTAAGGAGCAGCAACAATCATCGAAGAGACAATTTCATGCCAACTTTACTGTAAATAAAACTGTTTACTTATGGAATTTCTGAATGTGTCTATCATACCACCTTTTCTTAATGTGAGCCCGTAGTATGTGATATGTGACTTATTTTACTACTTCATTTTTAATGAAATTGGTTTGTTGAAATTTCAAAGTCTATTCTAGATATTCGTATTAATAAAATGATGCTTTAGAAATGTCGTTCACATGAAAGAATACAATTAAAAATGAAAAAGATTATTATTTATCATTTCGGCTGCTCAAAGGCAATTTTATATAATTTATAATGAATATGCAGCTGGTTTGTTCAAAAGCTTCTTATCTTGTATAAAAATTGCCAAAAAGTTCAAAATATGGAACTTATGTTTGTCACACCAAGTTAAAAACAGTTTTGTGTACACACGAGTCGGAATCCCTCACGAATAAATGATTTCGTTGGTTTCGTCTAACATTGATTTAGCTCAGGGAGCCATCGGCTCCCTAAGAAAATTATCTTAAAATGTTTGCGATAAAAAAAAATCAAACAAAAAAAATAACAAGAAATTCAACTAAATTTTTTAGATATTATGAAAACATATTTGTGTACGAGTATGTTGCTGCTAGTTTCATGTAATGAGGTTTTTGGTTGAACTATGCCTATTTTAAAAATGCGAATTTTCATATTTTATTTAATCATATGTAGGCTACTGTTATCCATTTAATTTTGCTATTTATGTACAGACGGAATAAAAATGATGCATATGCCTTTTTTCCGACATAGATGTAGTACTTTTTTTCTTGCCAAGTAATAATTCATGCCAAGTAATAGGAATAAATTATTTAAGTTGCAAAGTCCGAACGAAAAATCAAATTTAAAAAATCAAGGGACGACGTTTATATTAATAAAAAACTATTTAGCAAAATAATGTGTTAATTTATGTTGCCCTATAAGCTTCATGATATTTTTTTTTCTTTGGTGATTCCTTTCACCTTCATATCAAACTTCAGGAATTTATGAAGTTGTACAATCATGCATTATCTCTCATATTTAGCAACAATTTTCCATAAAATTTTCCTAGACATAGTATTCGTAACCTAAGTCACCAGTGTTATGTCTGGTGGTGCCAGCGTATGTGGCATAGTGCCACCTCTAGCTTTAGCTAGAGTGTCAGATCGCGTTGGAGTGGTCTCACGGGCTCTGCGTTTCATTTCTGCACTGATATTGTAACCAGTTTAGACAAGAAATGTGCACTGCCTGTGGGAGGAGTCTACGTGTGTGTCGCCACTAATAGATATATCTTTAGAGGGGGCGAGTCTTCCGATTGATACTTTAATGACAATAATTCTCAATGCTTCTCTTCCTAACCACACAAGGATTTGATGAAAGTATCTTATACAGTCGTAAAAAATACCTCACTTTTATTAACGATGTCAATTCCATTTATCAACTATGAATTCTGCACACGAACTTTAAATATATCAGATAAAAAACGGTTTTTTCCAACTGAAAGTAAGGAGCAACACTAAAACTTAAACGAACAGAAATTATTATGTATATGCAGGGGGCTGCCCCCTCATCAACACCTTACTCTTTACGCTAAAGTATGAAATATGTCCCAATTCTTTAAAGATGACTCCTGAAACACAGCGGTTGTTTAATTAGAACAATAAGCTTTTTTAAAAGAAATGAACAAGTTTAGCGTAAAGAGCGAGGTGTTGATGAGAGGGCAGTCTCGTTCATATACGTAATAATTTCTGTTCGTTTTAAGTTTTAATGCTGCTCCTTACTTTCGGTTGAAAAAATTTATTTCTTTACTTAATATCTGATCATTTTTAATTAATGCTGATAAATCTGGCACCCCCTTTGTAGAAAATTCCCTTCCTCCATGAAAAATTCCTCCGTGGAAAAATCCTCCCCCGTAACCCTCGGCCCCTACTGTCAGAAAAAATTCCCCCTGAAAACATTGGTATACTTCCCAAAAACCGATCCTATATGTAAACAATGGGTAAAGTTCATAATTTGCAGCCCTTTCCCCGGGGACTGTGGAGGGTTAAGTCATCCTCAAAGACATAGTTGTTAGACCTTTCGACAATGCTGAAAAAAATGGCTATCTCAAAATTTTGATCGAGTGACTTTGGGAAAAATGAGTGTGGGAAGGGGCCCAGTTCACTCCAATTTTTGGTAACTTAAAAAGGCACTAGATCTTTTAATTACCGTTTGAATGAGCTCTCTCGCGGTATTCTAGAAACACTGGGCTGGTATGATCACCCCTGAGAAACAAAAAAATAAAAATAAACACACATCCGTGATCGTTCATCTGGCAAAAAATACAAAATTCTACATTTTTACAGATAGAAGCTTGGAGCTTCTACAGTAGGGTTCTCTGACACACTGGATCTGGTGGTGTTATTTTCATTAAGATTCTATGACTGTTAAGGCATGCCCCTCCCTTTTTTGAAAATAAGGCAAATTTTATTTGTAACCTTTTGATTGGTAAGACTAAACTTGATTAGACTTAAATATTTGAAATCAACATAAAAATTCGATTCTTTTGATGTATCTATTAGTATCAAAAATTTTGTTTTTAGAGTTTCAGTTACTATTGATCTTGGTCGCTCGTTACTTACAGTTTGTTACCACGAATTGTTTGAAAATCGGAATACGAACTCTAAACACGACCTAACTTAAGAATTATGTGTAAAGATAAAAAATAAGGTTGCTTGTAATGTGGCCCAGTGTAGATACGTGGCAACCAAATGTAATGGAAATCAAAATGGGACTTGCATTACGCATGTTGATGGTCAATACAGAAACTCTGCATGGCCCCTGTTGCTTAACAGCAGCAAATTCAGTTTTCTCTTATTCGATTTGTCAGCACATTTACCGAAAATAGAATTATCCTTCAGGCAAAATTGTTCTATCCTGCTAAATTTTTCTATTATCACTAACGTTCGGAGTACAAATTAAACTGATACAATTCAAGTTTTATTAGCTAAATACTCCATGGAGTGTTTGAAAATGAGTGTTCGAAATCTGTAATTGTATTTTTCTTGGAATAAGTTTGCGGACATTACGGTAATTTCACTCTCAAATCGGTTTGTATTTCTTCGCGTTTTAAATATGCAATAGTTTCCTGGCTGTTTTCTTTAGTAGTAGGGGGAGCTATCAATACATCGACTTAGGGTTCCAAAAACCATGAACTGGTCCTTTCTATAGCTAAAATGAACAGTTATAATAGAGTTGAAGGTATAAGATATGATATTAGTTGATCAATTCTAAGCAGTCCTGAAAAGCTGAACTGTTTCTCGAACAGTACAAAAAGTGACTATGTGACTGTAACTATGCTTTTTCTTTTTGTGTTTTTTGTCAGAATATCGTTCGTGTGAAGTTTGTCTAGTGACTCCATTACTAATTGCGGAGATGGGGCTAGCTATTAGTTCTAGCAATTTTACATTTGCTAGTTGGCATGGTCATAAATACTATTTACATAAACTGGATTGCTAAGGCACCTATAAAATCCGAGACTGTAATATTGCAAACTTGCAACAGCCGAAAAAACTCGTTCGGTAATAGAAATAAGAAATAAAAAAATGGAGAAAAAATTTTTCCAGCAATTTTTTTTCTTTTTAGTTTCCTTATTCAAGCCCTTGCATAAGACGAAAGCTTTTCAACTCGATTCCAAAGATGTGCCAAAAAAAGAACAATTATCAATATAGTTTGCATTCACCGTGCAAAATTTGTCATCTTTTCATGAAAGCTATTGATTATATATAATTTATATACAGAGAAAGGGAAAAAATTAAATTAAAGAGCACATACTCTGTTATAAGGATACAGAAACCATTCGAGTGATCCGATTTTAGCTCCCTAGAAAAGCTATTTTCGGACATATTAAAGTGATAAATTATCTGTACAAGAATAACATATATGCAGTTAAAAAAGGTAGTTATGCTTATATTTGATTCGATGTAGAGTAAGAAGAAAAGCAGGATTGTGTCTGGGGGAGTTCGTCTTAAAGAGCATGGTGAACACTATGGACAACGTTTTTTTTAAATGGGAAGAAAAAATTTCTAAGACTTGGATCATCAAGATGACTTGAGTGCACTAGACAAAAATACTTTCAACCTGAACGAGTTCTTAGAGGTTCCAAAATATCAGGGTACAGCAACAGTTTAAAAAAATAAGATTAAGAAGACTCCTTCACTTGAAGACTCAGTATTTGCACTGGATTCCAATTAATGGGGTAATTATTTCTCTTTTGGTCTTTTTTAGTGGGCTTTTTTGGACTGAGAAGTCTCTTCCTAGCTAAATTGTTTTTTATGGGTTGCCTCCCTGTTGTAACATAATATGTGTAAGAATGAATACACAATGAATTGGAGATATTCGGCTTGAGATTCTCTGTGCACTATTTCGACTCTTGTTGATATAAGAGCATCTCTCAGTGTGGAAAACCATTTTGTAACCAAGATGGGTACAGGATTGCACAAAGCCTCTGTGTAACGGGTGATCCCAGGGACTCCTTGCTGTCTCTTTTTAAGCTGACTTAAGGGCCTCGTGTAGACTTCAGAAGATGTCTTAGTTTCTGTTATGCACTGATTTTGGAACTATTGCTTTTCCTGTGGTCAAAATAATTTCAAAGATTTAAAGAGTATAAAAATTGTAAATTGGAATGTTACAGAGCTAAAGAATAAATATTGTATCGAAATCTTGATTGACAAATTCAGACACTTCGAACTGTACTTATTAGGAGTTTCAGAAACTCATATCCCAGGGATAGGAAATATAAAATCAGGTAATGCAGAATTTATTTACTTAGCCAGTTAGGACTGGGTACATAGACAAGGATTAGGGCTCATGATGAGTAAGGAAGCTACTAAGTCTTGTTTTTGTGGGAAGGGTAGCGATAATAGAATGCTAGCCGTTCGTCTTATAACTAAAAAGTGAAGACTATTAGTCATAGCAATACATGCTCCTGTAGACCTGACTGGCGGCTATAATAGTGACTCAGCCGAATTTTACTTACAGCGACAGGAACAAATAGATGCTGTCCATGGTAGAAATATGGTGTTTGACTAGGAGAGTTTAACGCCCAGGTTGGCAGAAATAGGGATAGATGGTATCCTAGTCTACGTAAATTTGGTATATGAAAAGAAACAGAAGTGGTTACAGACTGCTGCAACTTTGTAGATATAATAATCTAATTATAGCGAGTTCAGTATTTGGTCGGGAAATAACTATTAATTTAGCAAGACAGTCATATGATGATAAGACAAAACTTACTGATTATGTTATAGTAAACCGAAGACTGGTAGGGTCAATACAGACGCTAGAGTAAATAGGAGAGCTGTTATTGATGTTAAAAGTAAAGATCACCATCTAGCAGTGTCTAGGGTTGATTTTAAAGCTGAAATTTAGAGATATTAACTGCCTTCCGTGGAGCTATGACCTTAGTAGACTCCAGGATGAGAATTTGAGAGCAACTCTCTACGAACAAATGAATACTAAACTGGTGAGTTTAAAATTTAATAATGTAGAAGATGGATGGAATAGTTTTATTAAAATGATTTGTGAAGTCGCTGATGGTGTCTTTGGGAAGAAAGTACGAACAGAGCTATGAATAGTAGGGAAAATAGTTCATGTTCAATAGAGAGGAGGAGGGGCTTGCACAAAAACATTTGACTTATAAATTGTATGAAAATGAGAGGAATATAAAGAAAGTAGATAAAGCATTAAAATATGAGTGAAGGAGGTGTAAATTGCAGGCCATGGATAAAAACGCCGAAGATCTTGAAGACGTAGCTAGAAAGCATAGCTCTAAAATATTGTACGGGTATATTAACAAATTGAGAGGGAATAGTCAATCTGGGCTTATCCCAGTTACAGATAGGAGCAAGACCACAACTAATGACATCGAAAGAATAGGATAGAGATGGGTAGATTATATGAGAATGTGCTAAACCCTTATAGAGTTACAAGAGAAGATATAGAATAGAATGACAAACTTTGTGACACTTTGAATGTGAAAGAAGATTTGTTTTGTTAGGAATAATTAGTGACAGTGATAAAAGGATTTAAAAATAATAAGGCCCCAGGTGCAAATAGTGTGGTAAGCAAGTTTTGTAAATATGATGTTTATGAGGTTAGAAGTAAGTAACTGCAGATATGAATGTGGTTTTTGAAAAGGGGGATGAACCTAGTGACTTTAGGAATAGTCTGATTAAACCCTTATATGAGAAAGATGATAGAAGTGAGTGTGTTAATTATAGAGACAGGAGTTTGGGTTCTGTAGGGGGCAAATAATTACTTAGTATGATAATAGCTCTTAGACTTAGAGATGCTGTATATAAATTTTTAAGAGATAAACGGTTTGGTGTTAGGAAGGGTAGAGGATGTGTCGACCAAATGTTAACTCTTAAGTTGATAATTAAGGCCTTTCTGAGCAATCAGAAACATTTAGTCCTCAGTTTTAAAGATTATGAGCAAACGTTTGACTCAGCTGACAGAAGAGCTTTAGTGAAGGTTTTATAGTTGTAAGGTATAACATACAAATAAACTAAAGTGAATAGGGATATATACGAGAAAAACATTGCTGCGAGAAGAGAATGAGGTGAGTAGCTGGTCTTGTATCAAATCAGAACTAAAGTGGGTTATATTGTATCTTGAACTTTGAACTTTTCATCTTGTCTTAAGGAGCGCAGCAAAGGCAATAGGAGAACATAGAATCAAACACAGAACTGAAACTCTCCTGTACTTAGATTATGCGGATGATTTAAACATCCTGGATGAAACTGTGAGCATAATTAATAAACTTTTAAAGATTTTATTAGCTCATGGTGATGAAATAGGCTTAAAAGTTAATTTTAAGAAGATTAAGTCACTAATGTTAGGAATAAGCGAAGATGAAAAGATGATGTTCGGGAATGAGAACATCAATCAAGTCGACGGCCTTACTCACTTTGGTACTATTATTAGCAAAGACATGGGTTGCAGTAAAGACGCTCGAAGTAGAATAGCTAAGGTCCAGGGTGTGTGGTACAGTTGTAGAAAGTTTGGAGCAATAGGAAGGTAAGTCTACGTACCTAGATTGGAATATTGGAAGCCATAGTAATAACTTCGGTCAAATGGTTCTGAAGTGTAGGCGCTTCAAAAAAAGGGAGGAAGATTTGTTAAATGATTTTCAGAGAAATTGCCTAAGCATGATTATGCGAACCAGACTGACTGACTGTATTTCAAATAGTAGGCTATAATAAAATCTTGAAATGTCTAGGGCACGCTCTGTGGGTAAAGGATGACAGGCTGCCAAACATTGTCCTTGTCTGCCAACTGTCTAGAGCCAACCGAAAGGAAGGTCATTCCCGGTTGAGATGGAGTGTTATCGTAAGGAAAGATGTAAGGGAATCGAGATCTTCCTGGAAGATTCTTTGAATAGATTGGGATGGAGGATGGTCGTGCGTGGCTGTTTTGGCCTCAGGCGCCTTGGCGCGCAGTGAGTTGTTAGTAGTAATAGCAGAAGAGATTATACAAAACCTCAAATAATTATATATACAAAATTCTGGTTTGATCGAATTGTCTATGCCTATAGTAATAATAAGGTTATGATGACTATCCATGTTTTATCAATGATAGATTATCGAAGATTTTTTTTGCTTATCCATCTGATTCAAAATGAAATGGTGGTCGACTTTAAAAGGATTTGAAAAGGTAAAAGAAAGGATTTAAAGAAAATTTGAACATCTTGGGAGGGGCAAAGAATAAAATTTTACGCAGGTTGGGGAAAGGGAAAAGCGCACACAACTTTGTTTGCCTCAAAGAGTCTTGTTCTGCAATGAATTGTTTGTAGCATAGTAGTAGTAGTAATAGATTAGCCCTCCGGTTTGCCGGTAAAATGCCGAAAGGATTGTCTACATGTGTGACATCTAAGTATTTCTAAATGAATATTTTTGAAAACGCGCAATTTTTGGGGTGTCCAACATCCTGAAAAAGAAAGGAAGAAAAATTTGATTTAATTGTCCAATTCAATATAAGAAAGAATAAAGGTAAAATAAACAGAAAAATAATCGAAATTAAGTCAAGCTCTAGGTTTTCCTAATAAGCCTTCGTAGAAAAGAGATCGCGAGAAGTTTCATTTCAGCTTGATTGGAAGCTTTACCTTTTCCACTTAAGCCTTAGCTTAGAGCTGTTTAAGCCATGCTTGCTTAGTCTATAAAGGAGATATATCTGTATAATACTTTTTATTTCTCTTAATAAAATATTCATTCCAGGTATGGTAAAATAACTCACAGGAATTTTCAGTTAGTCAGATGCACCCTTTCAGTTTCCTCTTCAAACAAATAGTAGGCTATCAAAAGTTTACAATCTTGATACTTTCACATCTGTTTAGGCTGGCTATTTTGTTGATTGTAGCATTAGTATATGTTTTTTTCTGAACTAGTTCCAATGACAATAAAAGAATAACATCAATAGACTTCCCACTTACCCAATAAGCCTAGCCTATAATATTTGCTAACATTGATATTAGCCTGGATCAGTTGCATAATTTTGTTAAAAGGTAAAATTCTAATTGAGTGACTTCTTGCTATCTTGGAAAGGGGTTAGGCTAGGAAAATGAAACTTCCTGGGATGGATCTAGGCTACAGGCTAAAGTATGGCCTGGGAAGGTATTTTGAAGTATCCACAGTAAAATTCTAGTTAATTGACTTCTTGCTATCTCAGAAAGGGTTTAGGTTAGGAAAATGAAACTTTCAGGGATGGGTCTACATGCTAAAGTATGTCCCAGGAAGGTATTTTAAAGTACCCACCTCTTCTCCTTCTCCCTTTAGAGGGCCCTGAAATTTGCCTACATGACAGGTCTATACCTATTGGAATTGTGACAAAACAACATTTTACCTTAATTTTCAGTTACTAGTTGCTTTTCCTCTGCCTGTAGTTCTGAAAATACAATTCCTGTTATTTGAATAGAATTCTGAGCCATATCAATGTTTTTTTTCAAAATTTAGGAAATGTATTTGCATATCTTTAAAACCTTATAAAATGGAATTGAGCAAAGTTGTGAAGCTGAAAACAATTTTGTTGTACTTCATTTAAGCAGAAGATCTATTTTGCAAGGTTTCATTTTTATAACACATATTTTTAAAGGTCATCAAAGGTCAGGGCCCTCTAGAGGGAGAAGGAGTAGAGATAGTTGTTTCAAAATACCTTCCCGGGACATAATTTAGCCTGTAGATTCATCCCTGAAAGTTTCATTTTCCTAACCTAAACCCTTTCTGAGATAGCAAGAAGTCAATTAACTAGAATTTTACTGTACCCACTTCCACTCCTTCTCCCTCTAGAGGGCCCTGAAATTCACCTACATGACGTCTATGCATCTTTTGAAATTTTGACAAACAACATTTTACCTTAATTTTCAGTTACCAGTTGCTTTTTCTCTGCCTTTAGTTCTGAAAATGCAATTCCTGTTAGATTTCAAGATTTCACTTTTATAACACACATATTTTGAAGGTCATCAAAGGTCAGGGCCCTCTAGAGAGAGAAGGAGTAGAAGTAGGTAATTCAAAATACCTTCCCGGGACATACTTTAGCCTGTAGCCAATCTAGAGAGAGAAGAAGTAGAAGTAGGTAATTCAAAATACCTTCTTGGGACATACTTTACCCTTTATAACCAATTCTATAGAAAAGAAATTATAACCCCTTTATAACCAAAAAAATGGAGGGCACCTAGGCCCCCTCCCACGCTAATTATTTTCCCAAAGTTGCTGGATCAAAATTTGGAGATAGCCATTTTATTCAACATAGTTGAAAAACCTTATAAATATGTCTTTGGGGATGACTTACTCCCTCACAGTCCCCATGGGAGGGGCTACATGTTACAAACTTTGACCAGTGCTTACATATAGTAATGATCATTTGGAAGTGTACAGACGTTTTCAGGGGGATTTTTTGGTTGAGGAGGGGGGGTTGAGAAGAGGGGGATATGTTAGGGGAGCTTTCCTTGGAGGAATTTATAATGGTGGAAGAAAATGTCCATGAAGGGAGCACAGGATTTTCTAGCATTGTTTATAAAAAAAAAAACAATGAAAAAATATATATGAAAAAGTTTTTTCAACTGAAAGTAAGGAACAGAATTAAAACTTAAAACAAACAGAAATTATTATGCATATGATGGTCTCACCTCCTCCTAATACCTTGCTCTTTATGCTAAATTATTTTTAGTAATTTCATCTATTTATTCTATGGCTTTGTGATTCAGGGGTCATTCTTAAGAAATTGAGATAAAATTTAAGCTTTAGTGTAAAGAGCAAGGTACTGTTGTGGGGATGAACCCCCTCATATACATAATAAACACATGAGAATACAGAAGTTCTTTATGTGAGCTAATTTATAAGTTACATATATCTTTTACTAATAAAAATATTTGTAAAAAATTAAAATTTCTAGTTGCCTTTCTAAGTAACCAAAAAACCGGAGGGTAACTAGGCCTCCTCCCCCCCTCTTTTTTTCACAAAATCATTTGATCAAAACTATGAGAAAGCCATTTAGCCAAAAAAAAATATGCAAATTTTGTTTTAATTATTCATCTGAGGAGAACCAAAATCAAAACATGCATTGATTCAAAAATGTTCAGAAATTAATTAAAAAAACAAGTTTTTTTAATGGAAAGTAAGGAGCAACATCAAAACTTAAAATGAAAAGAAATTACTTTGTATGTGAAAGGGGTTGCTTCCTCATCAACTGCCCCACTCTTTATGCTAAAATTTTTTACTGTTTTAAAAAGTAGAGTTAAGAGAAAGAGTCAAACTTTAACATAAAGAGCAGGGCATTGATAAGGAAGCAACACCTTTCACATACAAAGTAATTTCTGTTCATTTTAAGTTTTAATGTTGCTCCTTACTTTCCATTAAAAAAACTTTTTTTATTATTTATCCAAAATAAAGCCCTTTGTATATTAAAAGCACTCCTTCTTTCTGCAACAGGACTTCCTGATAAATCCCCAACTAAGAGTACTTTTATATTTTTTAAAGTTTTGTCAGTTGATCTCATCCTTTCTCTCCATTGTGTCCTTTTTAGACTAAAACAAATTAAAAAATTATTACCATTTGCTTTTGATTCTATTAATTTTTTGGCGAATTTCTTTTGTTCAGAATAGATATAGTTTAAGAAGACTTTGAGCAAATTGTAGTCTGGCTTTTAGAAAGCATAGGGGTTTTGAATCCTATTCATGTTAAATTCTGCTCGGTTTGAGTTTGACTCTGTTATTTATTGTAAATTTGTTTGTTTTGGGTTTTGTGTATTTCTTGATGTATATATGTGGTAGTTTTATGCTTGGTAGATTATTTTACTTGCTTTTTGCTCATTTTTGGTTTAATGAAGTCTTTCCTTTTTTTGAAAAAATTGTTTATTGAAAAAAAATGTTTTAATGAATCTTTGTTTGTTTATATTGAAATACTTATTTTCAGGGGGGAAAAATAGCAGTTTGAGTATTTCTGGTTTTCCTTTAAGAATTTGTAGGTTTACTTGCTATTTGTATGCTAGAGATTCTTTTCAATGATTTTAACAACATACAACCTTTTGAACATCATGACACATGGTGTTTAATTTAGTCATACACATTGTCTAGTTCACCTGATAACTAAAACTTATACCATTCCCAAGAAATTAAATCTATGCTCTTGGACAGCTTGGATACACTTGCACTCTTTTGATTTAGATAAATTTTAAGAGTGGAAGTAGTATTAAAACTAGCCCTGAAAGTTGGAACTTAATATCCTCAGTTATTCTTGGTATATTGTGAGATGTCTTATTAGCAACCAGCATACACACAGTGTACTTTGATCTAATTCTAAAGCAACATTTAGTTTTTAGTATAATGGGCAAATAATTGTGTGGGGGGGGAGGGTGACCTACCAATAACCCTAGAGATATAATTACTAGATTGTTCAGATATGCTGAACAATATGGATGTCTTAAAATTTTGATAGGAAGTGTTTGGAAAATTATGGGCTAAGGAGGAGGGCTGATTGCCCTCTAATCACTTTTGACTCTTAAAGAGGATGTTAAAACTTTTAGTTTCCAATCAAATATACTCCTTTAAAATATCAATGGTGTTACAAGTTATGATAGAGCAGCACTGCCTATGTCCTTATATGGGATATTATATGGAATATAATATATTTATCTTGTATGTAATATCCTTATATGGGATATTGCTTATATGTCTTTTTAATACCTCCATGCACATAGATTTTTAGTTTAATTGAAACTCCTAAATGTTCCCCAAAAGCTTCAACTTAATACCATTAGCATTGTTACTTACAGTAACTGTAGAAGCAGCATTAAATGTACACCCACAATGTCTTCTGGCTTGTACAAAATCTGCCACAACTTACCCCAAAGGTCTGACATAACAATGTAAGCTGCTACTGTGATATTGTTCTGTTATCCTTTTGATAATCTATATTGATTATGTAGAAAGGGCCTTGAAAATGGCACTAGAACCTCTGATTACCAATCCAATGGGCGCCCTCTGAATTTTATATAACCACCATTTCTGTTGAATTTTATATAACCACCATTTCTGGCTAGTACAAAATATGCCACAATTTACCCCAAAAGCTCTGACATAACAATGTAAGCTACTACTGTGATATTGCTCTGTTACCCTTTTGATAATCTATATTGATTATGTAGAAATGGCCTTAAAAATGGCACTAGGACCTCTGATTACCAATCCAACAGGCCCTCTCTGAATTTTATGTAACCACTATTTCTAATAAGAAACCTTATATGCCCCCAGGGCATACTTTAAAATCCTTGCCTTAAGGGCACTGGGGGCGATTGTCCTCCAAAGAACATATTTCTGGACTTTCTACTACGTTTTTGAACAAAAGGGCTATCTAAAAATTTTGATTTGATTTCTTTGGGTTAATGATGGCTGTTAGTGGGGAGGTTACCCTCCAGTCACTTTTAATATTAATAAGGACCTTAACCCTCTCAATTTTCAATTGAATGAGTTGTTTTTTAAGTTTCTACAACAATTCTTTCTATACAAAGGGCCCTGGTCTAAAAAATAATAATAATAATAATACATTGCACCAACATTGTTCTTTACTTAGGATGTAAAAAAAAAGGTAAAAGATAAGGGATACGGCATTAGACTTTACAGTCTGTACTGGTGGTGTTGATCTCTGTTTCTTGGCCCTTCAGCCAGGAAGTGCAATGGGGGGCTGGGGGCCAGCCATCCTGTGCTTTCGCACACCCTTCCTGTTTACCTTCCCCAGATTTCTCCAGGTACCCATTTAGATCTGGGTCGACTCTGGCTAAGCTTACAGAGTCACGCCACTGACCCCCATCCCAAACTGCAGAATTGGGTACACTGGGATTCGAACCCGCATCCTTTCAGACAAGGGATCCCAAATCCAGCACACCAACCCACTTGGCCAGGACGGCTCTTTACTTAGGATGTGCTATTGCATTGCCTATGACACCTTATTTTCCACTTTTCACCATATTTCAGAGCTGCTAAATTTTTCAGATAGATTGACATTAGCAAACTTTGAGTGAGCCTCTGCAATTTTTTAGGCACTAAGTAGTGAAACAAGAAACCTAGCCATTCCTGCATTATTCAATCAACCTGGCTGGACTAAATATTATCGTTCAGGGCAATTTTTAGGGCCTCTGTTACACTCTTTATTTTGCTTATAATCACAAATTGTGCTCTTTAGTAGATTATACTTTCAGCACCATCATAAATTGTTAAGTCTCTGCTGACCTCTTTAATTGTAGCCTTTAGATCCTTCTTGGTCTTTTTTTGTCACAATTTAATTTTTTCTTTTGTTATAATTCCATTCACAGCAGCTAACAGTCTTTGAAAACATCTACCACCAATTAAACATCTTTGTCAGACATGACTGCACTTAAAATGACAGTCACCTCAACTGGAATAAAGAAACTTTAGGATTTATGGGATGGCCTTAGTCCAGTTTCTGAAAGTGATCTTGTTGAATATCAAACAAACACAGGCTAGAAACAATAGGGTTTTTTTTTCAAGACAGTGAAATTCAGTTCAGTGGATATTCCAGCCCTAGTCCAAGGGTTGTCTTCAGCACATCACGAGAAAGCAAATAATATAATTATATAAACTTACATTAAAGTGCGAGTGTTAAAACTAATAATGTTTTTTAGAAACTTTTTAAAAACAGCCCAAGCATCCTTACTTCAACAAAGGTCAACCAGGACTGATAAATAGAATGAAGTGAGATGATAAATTCATTCAAACAAAACAGACCAAATGATTAAATGCAAGTTTTCAATGCTAATCTTGCGTTTTTAGCAGCTTGCCTCACTATTATATATATATATTATAAATTGGTTTAGTAGAATATTTTGTTAGATCATTTTTAATTAAGCTTGAGTATAAAGAATTTAGTGAGTACTCCCCCAAGTCCCTATTCAAAGAAATATTGTTATTTATTTTTTAGACTAATTTCAATTGATTCCCAAACCACTTGTTTTATCCCCAAATCATTGATAATGAGTGAAGATATTTCAAAAAGTATCATGTGGGAGGGATTATTAAATGTATGCCAACTTAAATGAGAATCAAAGGAGTTATTAGAACTATCTGAAATTAATGCCATGTTTATGTCTTCATTAAAAAATGACTATCGTATCAATATTTTGACTGACGAATTCAGACGGTTTGAACTGGATTTATTAGGAGTTTCGGAAGCTCATATCCCAGGGGTAGGAAGCATGAAATTAGGTGACATAGAATTTGTTTACTCAGGAAGGAAGGATGGGATACATAGGCAGGGATTAGGGCTCATGATGAATAAGGAAGCTGCTAAGTCTTGTTTAGACTGGGAAGGTATAAATAATAGAATACTAATGGCTCATTTTATGACTAAAAAGTTAAGGGTATCAGTTATAGTAGTATATGCCCCTGTTGAACCAAGTGACGGAGATACTAGTGACTTGGATGAATTTTACTTACTGTTACAGGAGCAAATAGACAGGGTACCAGGTAGAAATATGGTGTTTTTACTAGGAGATTTTAACGCCCAGGGTGGTAGAAATAGGGATATTCTAGTCTAGGTAAATTTGGTGTAGGAAAAGAAAACAGTAATGGCTACAGACTTCTACAATTTTGTAGATATAACAACCTAGTTATAACCAATATGGTATTTGGTTGTAAAATGGCCCAGAACTTGACATGGTATTCACGTGATGATAATACAGCAAACCTTATTGATTATGTTATTGTAAATAAGACTAGCAGGATCAATACAAGATACTAGGGTATATAGGAGTGCTGTTATTGATGTTAAAAGTATGATCACCATCTATTGGTATCTAAGGTTAATTTAAAGCTGAAATTTCGGAAGGGTAGGTACCTCCTGGAAAGTTATGATGTTGGTAGACTCCAGGATGAAAATTTGAGAGAAACCTTCCAGGAACAGTTGAATACTAAACTTGAGAGTTTAAAGTTGGACAATATGGAAGATGGATGGAATGATTTTAGAAAAACAGTTTGTGAAGTTGCTGATGGTGTCTTAGGGAAGACTGCTAAGATTACAGCTAGGAATATTAAAGAAAAAGCCTTATGTTTAATAGAGAGTAGAAGGGGTTTGTACAAGAATTATCTGAGTGATAGATCATGTGAAAACAAAAGGAATGTAAAGAAAGGGGAGAAAGAATTAAAATATGAACTAAGTAGATGTGAAGGGGAGGCCATGGATAAAATTGTTGAGGATCTGGAAGATGCAGCTAGACGGCATAATAGTAAAATATTATACTGGCATGTTGATAAATTGAGAGGGAGTAGTCAATTGGACTAGTCCTAGTTAAAGATAGGGATGGGGCCACAATTAGTGATAAGGAGAGAGTTAAAGAGAGATAGGTGGAATATTTAGAGAATGTGCTAAACCAAGATAAAGTTGCTGGAAAAGATAAAAATAAAAATGAAAAAGTTTGTAATACCTTGGATGAGAAGGAAGATTTGTTTTGTGAGGAAGAACTAGCGACAGTACTAAAAGGAATAAAACAATAACAAGGCCCCAGGTGCTGATAGTGTGATAAATGATTTTCTTAAATATGGTGGCTCTGAGGTTAGAAATAAGCTACTGAAGATTATGAATATGATTTTTGAAAAAGGGGAAGTACCTAATGGTTTTAGGAAAACCTTAATTAAACCACTGTATACGAAAGGTGACAAGAGTGAGTGTCGTAATTATTGAGGCATATAGTCTGGTCTCTGTAGGTTGCTAATTACTTAGTAATATGATACTTTTTAGACGGAAAGATGCTGTAGACAAAGTTTTAAGAGAAGAACAGTGTGGTTTTAGAAAAGGAAGAGGATTTGTTGACCAAGTTTTCACTCCTAGGTTAATAATTGAGAAGTCCCTTTGTTGTCAAACACCTTTGGTCCTCAGTTTTATCGATTATAAGCAAGGGTTTGATTCTGTAGATAGAAGAGCTTTAGCAAAGGTCCTATTCTTATATGGTATACCAGACAAATACATTAAACTGATTTGTGCTTTGTAACGAGAATAATACTGCTGCGGTTAAGGTATAAAACGAGGTTAGTAACTGGTTTTGTATTAAATCAGGAATTAAGCAGGGCTGTGTACTATTCCCCTTTATATGGATCGTTTTAATGGACTTTGTCTTAAGGAGCACAGGAAAGGCCATTCCATGGAAACCACAGAATCAAATGGGGAGGAAAAACTCTTCTGGACTTGGATTATTCTGAGGATTTAAGCATATTAGATGAATGTGTGATCAAAATAAATGAATTTTTAGACGTTTTGCAAGTCCAGGGTGCTAGAATAGGTTTGAAAATTAATGTTAAGAAGACTAAGTCGCTAAGGCTAGGAATAAGTGACATTGAAATAGTAACGTTAGGTAACGAAAAGATTGATCAGGTGGGCAGCTTTTCACTTACCTTGGTAATATTATTAGTAAAGACTAATAATAATAAGATGTGAAAGTAGAATAGCTAAGGCTCAGGGTGTTTTTTCACAATTAAAAAAGGTTTGGAAGAATAAGAAGATAAGTCTGCAAACCGAGATTAGAGTATTGGAAGCAACAGTGATGACAGTGGTCAAATATGGCTCTGAAGCATGGATGCTCCAAAAAGTGGATAAAAATTTACTATATGTTTTCCAGAGAAATTGTCTACGGATTGTTCTGGGTACCCAACTGCCTGACGATATTTCAAACAGTAGATTGTACAAAAAATCTGGTTCAATCCCACTTTCTAGGGCTGTAATGAAAGAAAGGTTGAGACGGCCAGGCCATGTTCTGCAGATGAAGGATGACAGATTGCCAAAGATTGTCCTATTTGGCGAATCGTCTAGGGCTACACGTAAAGCAGTTCGTCCTCACCTGGGATGGGAGGATGTCATAAATAAAGATTTAAAGGAAATGGGATCTTCCTGGGAGGGTGTAAAGAGGGAGGTCTTGAGTAGATTAGATTGGAGGAGTGTGCGTATTTGTGTTGGCCTCAGGTGGCTTGGTGATGCAGTGAGTTATTATTATTATTAGTAGTAGTAGTAGTTATGTCTTCTTTATGCTGGTGTAGCTGTTTTTCTAGATTCTGGTGGGTCCTGCCAACATTGTAATTTTCACAGTCGTAAGGTATTTGATAGACCCCTCTTTGGCGAGTAACTGGGGTTTTATCTTTACTTGAGGTTAATAAATTAATGATTTAAAATTTATTAGTGAAAACTACATTGTTGTGATTTTTGGGATATACGGAAGATAGACAATATTTGAGGGCTTATAAGTAGCTTCACATTGTGACATAACTTCAATTTTATGGGAATGTCTTTTTAGTCTAGGGTCATTCTATGTCAAATCAACCAGGACACCCACCTCTTTAGATTTTGATGAAACTTGGCACAATTGTTGCATTTGCTATCCAACTGATCAAAACCAAATTTTATTTCTCTATCTCTTATAGTTATTTTTCTATAAATTTTTTAATTTTCTTAATTTAACGCAATTTTAGGCCTCGGATTTCGCGTCTTGCAATGTAACTTTAGCTTAAAAAATTAATATCTTGAGAACTATTTGAGATATCATCATGAAACTTTGCATAATATTTAATTAATATATTTAAGATAAAGAAAAAATACATTCACTAACCTATCTCAACTCCAAAAATTAATAAAAATATTATAATCAGAATTTTTTTTTATTTGTGAACTGTTGTTGGGATTTACTAAAATTGCAATATCTCAGGTCTCAGACCTGGTAAAGGGTTCATATTTTTTTACATACTCCTAGATGCATAGATTAACAGATAAACAAAAAAGATGTATGGCTTTTTCACATGTTTAGTTAACATTCCAAAAAGTAGAATATTATTAAGAAATTATAAATTTGCGGTTTACTTACATTTAATAAATGTGAAATAAAATAAAAACTGAAGTCTAAGAATCAACATCTTTTACAGCAATTATTAGTTCTGCTTGTTATATTTTTTCCTCTTCATCCTACACTCTTCTGTTTTTCTGATACACTCTTTTTTGAAGTAGTCCATTCTGCCAGTGCTACTTGATTGCAGTGCATCAACTGTACTGATAATGTGCTCCAAAGGTATTATGCACAAGTCTTCTCTTTGAGGCCAGTAAACGCTGGCAGCAGGTCCTGAAGGGTGAAGAAAAAGAGTTTCAGCATCTTCTTCTTCATGAAACACAGTTTTAACGAGTCCAAAGTATCACTTTCCATCATAGTTTGCAGCCACATAATCGTTTAAAGATAGTTGAATGCAGACCCAATCCGTAGCAGAATCAAAAGAAAACATTAGAGTAGGATTAGGACTATCAGTAGTCCTACTTACTTCAGTTTCATTTGTATTTAATGGTTTGAAATAATGGAAACTTCTAGTACTGGGAATAGTCTTGGTGGTTAAAAATCGTGACGCTAACTCCAATCTGAAAGCTTCAGCATTTTTTTTTGTGTAAATAAAGTGAAAGTTTATTTTTTCAATGTTGACTTTGCAGAAGTCATAAACTGCAGTTGCTGTCATGATTTGATTTTCATCTGAAAGTTGATGGCTGGCTTTTCTCAAAATTCTCTTAACAGTTCCTCCCAAGCCATCACATGTTGATTTCCCTTGGCTTGTTGCAAAGAATGAATGTTCGGCTTTCATTCCAAAGTCTTCATGATGGTTTGTTAGGTTTTTGAAACTATTTCTATTTTTGTATTGACCAGCACAGCTGTCAGTGAAATAATGAACTTGGTTTATTTCGGGATGATTTTCTTTCAGCCATTGCGAAATTTCTTTTTGTATGTAATTCACATAACAAGTTTCATTTTGTAAATCATCATTTATGAAACAATGGTTGGAAATTAAAACTTTATCATCCTTTTTCAAGTAGAGTCCATCTGGATGAATTGTGCATCCACCTCTGTTCCAGTAATAACTTTGGATTTCATTTTGAATGTTGTAAGAATAATTTTCACTGAAATCCATTACTACAATTGCTTTATTCAAAGGCGGATCTTCTTTCAGTTTTTTTCAAAGTTTTAGACTGTGATTTTGTAATATATGAATGTGGGATTAGGTTTTCTACAGATTTGCTCAGTAAAGAAATAAAGCCTTCAACACTGATTGATTGCTTAACTATTTCTTTCCTGTCAGTATTAACCCATTGGCTTATAATTATTTCTTCTAAATCACAATCTTCGCTCAATTTTGCAGTTAAGTATTCAATCAGGGCATCATCAGAAGGACAGTCGTCACAATGGCGTAGCATACGCTTACTATTTTAAACATTACAAACCAACATCTTGATCAAATTTTTGTAACTTTCTTCAATTCTTACAGTTTCTAGTAGCAATTTCAAATTCTGGTGTATGCTGCATACACATACTGTATGGGTACCTGCTGACGCAGCAAGACACATCACTTTGGTCTACTGCAAAATTTCGAGAATCCTATTTTCAAGTCGGGGCATTCCCATTTAAAACAAGAGTAATGCTCTCTCAAATTACTGAGAATAAGCTTTTTTTGCATATAATTTTTTTTTAATGCTCACTTTATCTTTTGCTCTGGGTAAAACTTTTGAATTCTCATCACTTTGTTAAAAGTCTGTCACAAGTTTAACTGTGTTTTTGGAGAGTGTGTTACCTTTTTTAGGGTCAGGGATAGCTAGGATACCTTTCTCTCGTTTAAGTTTTCTTGCTTGTTTTACCATATATTCGGTCACCTGAAATTCTGTAGCAACTTTTTTCTGGCTCCAAGATTCTGGCACCAAAGTCAGAATCTGGACTTTTTGGGATCTCCCAACAGACAAGTTTTTCTTTTAAAAGGCCCACGAGCTTATCAAAATCTTCTGCTTTTTTGACAAAATTTCTTTCGTCTTCTTTTTCGTCTTCTGACACTTCAATGTCATAATCTAGAGCTTGAGTGATTTTTTTCTTTACTTCTTTTGTTACTTTTTCAACTTTTCTTTTGTAATATGATCCCTTATTATGTGATGACACATTATGAAGTTTAATTGGACTTAAACCCAAATCATCTAAGGCTGCATTTGTTTGTGAAAGGGAGACATTTCTAGATTCAAATGAATCCAATTCAATCATTAGTTCGTCATCAGATTCATTTTCAGTGATTTTAGTTTTTTATTCACAGAAGTTTCGACATGAAGGGCATATCTTTTGTCCATGTTTAATAAGAATATTTTTTTACACAATTGTTCTGAAAAACTTCTTAGTGACTTTTTTATTGGCTTTTTGTGTTTTTTTTAATGGATCTATGCATACTGTTTGATATTTTTCAAACACATTGAGAAAGTAGTAGCTGTGATGGGAACAAACATTTTTGAATTCAATTAAATTGATTCCAGATCTAAGTTGAATCAATTCTTTTTCTTCCTCGGTTAATTCTGATACAGATTGTAATTTTTTGGAAGGTGTACAAGTTGGTCTGAAAACAGTCTGATTGTTCAAATAGTCCAGTGCTACAAGCTTGAGGATTTGTCATTTTGATTTCCGCTTACCCCATTTTAAAGTCCAAGAAGAAAAATATGTACAACCTGTAACTAGCCTATTCACTTAGTTTTACACAAACACTGAGTCCTTCACCCCTGTTCTATCTACACAATCACCCCTTGCTCTATCATTAATTAATTGATTTTAGAAATAATTGTAAAAAATAAGTGGATATATAAAATTTTAAACACTTCATAGTTGATACAAACATGATCAGTAGTAAATAGTTTACAATTTATCTTCATAAAGGTTTTGTAAATACTTCTAAATTGAAAGTTACTTGAGTACCTTGTTTAATTGAGTATTTTTATTCTGATAGCAACTTAATACAGGAAAAGTTAAAATTAAATTTTAATTTACTTTCAAACCAAATGTTTCAAAGTGCATATTCTTTTAGTTGGTCTGTAATTTTGTTACTCACAAATAATGTTGAATATCAGTCAAATATGTGAAAAAGCCTTACATCTTTTTTGTTTATCTGTTAGCCTATGTATCTAGGAGTGTGTAAAAAAAATATGAACACTCTACCAGGTCTGAGACCTGAAATATTGCTATTTTAGTAAATCCTGACAACAGTTTACAAATAAAAAAAATTCTGATTATAATATTTTTATTATTTTTTGAAGTTGAGATAGGTTAGTGAATGTATTTTTTCTTTACTTTAAATATATTAATTAAATATTATGAAAAGTTTCATGGTGATATCTCAAATAGTTTTCAAGATATTAATTTTTTAAGCTACAAGTTACATTGCAAGACGTGAAATCCGAGGCCTAAAATCGCGTTAAATTAAGAAAATTAAAAAAATTGTAGAAAAAAACTATAAAAGATAGATAAATAAAATTTGGTATTTATCAACGGGATAGCAAATGCAATAATTGTGCCAAATTTCATCAAAATCTAAAGAGGTGGGTGTCAAATTAATTATTTACTGGGTGATTTGACATGGAATGACCCTCTACGGTTAATTATCTTATTGACAAAAGGACTGGGGTATCCATTACCAAAAAGCATGTCTCGGATAAAATTTATTTCTGCATTTATATACGAATCGGAGCAAATGTTCCGGGCACGATCAATGAGAGAAGTTAGAACTGCTCTTTTAACTTGTGGGGGTGACTTGAATTAAAATGAAGATATCTATCGTTTTGCATTGGCTTTCAATAGATAGTAAAATCCAGTTTTATCAGTATTACGAATAATAAACCATCTAAAAACGGTAGTTTATTTTCAATTTGAACTTCTAGGATAAACTGCCAATTCCGGTCATAAGAGTTAAGATGATCTGCCCAATTTTCAAGGTTCTCGACATAAATATTTTCCAGTAACCCGGATAAAGGTACCCCCATTGGTAACCTATTTTTGTGCTGATAAAAAGAATCACGGAAATGAAAATACATATAAAACCTATTACAAATTCTAACTAGAGTCATTAAAACCTCACATTCAAGTCCTGTCGCCAAAACCCCGATTAAGTGATAGTTTTCTTCTATTTTTTTTTTTTTAATAATTGCTCAGAAATAGCTATATCTATAATCGTATACATGGAAACAAGTCAAAACTATAAACTATTTCGGTTTCTGAAATTAAATAAAAAAAA
Organism: Artemia franciscana; assembly: GCF_032884065.1. Lineage (NCBI taxonomy): Eukaryota > Metazoa > Arthropoda > Branchiopoda > Anostraca > Artemiidae > Artemia > Artemia franciscana. The sequence continues at coordinate 18,177,433 of NC_088868.1, forward strand.
ACAGTTTTTTTTAAACTGCAAGTGAGGAGCGACATTAAAACGAAAAGAAATTATTCCGTATATGAAAGGAGTTGTCCCTACTCAACGCCTCGCTCTTTACGCTAAAGTTTGACTCTCTGTCAAAACTCTACTTTTTAAAACAAATAAAAACGGCTCCCTCAATTTTGATCTGGTGGGGTGACTTTGGAGAAAAAATGGGCGTGGGAAGTGGCCTAGGTGCCCTCTAATTTTTGGTCACTTAAAAAGGGCACTAGTACTTTTAATTTCCGCGAGAATAGGTCCTCTCGCGACATTCTATGACCACTGGGTCGATACGATCACCCCTGGGAAAAAAACAACCACAAAAAAAAAAAAACAAAAATAAACTCTCATCCATGGTCGGTCTTCTGGCAAAAAAAATACAAAATTCCACATTTTTGTAGTTAGGAGCTTGAAACTTCTGCAGGAGGGTTCTCTGATACGCTGAATCCCATGGTGGGATTTTCGTTAAGATTCTATGACTTTTAGAGGGTGTTTCCCCCTATTTTCTAAAATAAGGCAAATTTCCTCAGGCTCGTAACTTTTGATGGGTAAGACTAAACTTGATTAAAGTTATATATTTAAAATCAACATTAAAATGCAATCGTTTTGATGTAACTATTGGTATCAAAAATACGTTTTTTAGAATTTCGGTTACTATTGAGCCGGGTCATTCCTTACTACAGTTCGTTACCACGAACTGTTCGATGCTTGTGTTACTAAGTGTTTAGCTAAATTTGCCGAGTTACGAATATAGAATTTTGGGAATACAATAAAGGTCTGAAAGCTGTGCAAAGCCATTTTCCGATGTTGGAAGCAGGGGCTTTAGTACATGGTACGCTAAGTCTTAAGGGAATACCTTGTTTAATGTATTTTTGGTAAACCGTAGAGTTTGGGACAGAAACTACCATGGGGAAAAATTTATTGTATAATTGTGGGGTAATTTTACCATTCTGTTTTAGCTGCTTCAATTCATTTATACTGTTTTAATATTATAGAGTTATTGTTTTATATGTAGTTGTGTCATTTGAATGTGAAAGAAGTTTGTTGTCATAGTCTGTCGTATCCTTGAATACAAGTGAATTGCTTTTGTCTGCTTTAGTTATTATAATAGAAGGGTCTTTGCAGAGATTAGATAGTATTTTTATGTTGTGCAAATTTTCGGTGTGAAAGTGGTAGGAGGCTTAACCTTTTTTTGGCTGTTATAAAGGGTATTTATGAGACAAGACCTAACTTCATCAGGGTTAGAAACAGAAGGATAGTGTTTATGCAAATCGGACTCTAGAGAGGAAATTATTTCTGCCACAGTAACTTGTTTCAGTAGAAAAGAGAATTTTGGACCTTTTTCCAGTGTTTCGATTTCCTTGGGTTCCGACGTCTTTGAAGAGAGGTTAACATAGTAGGTCCAGGAGTAAATCTTGGATAATAAATACGGTTTCCTATCGAAGATCCATTTCTCGAGCTTTCCAGTTTTTTATAGAGTTGCTCCTTTGACAAGCAAAAATCATGGCTAATCAAATTCCTTTCTAATCTAACAACTTGAGAAAAATCAACAGTTGACAGGTTTTCCAGCAAAAAAGTTTCCAAAGATTTTCTCTCTGAAGAAACTATATGTCTCTTTGTTTTTTGTCCTTAATAGTATAACAGATACTGGTACAGATGAATCTTAAGCGAACAGAAATTGTAATGAATACATCAAGAAAAAAAATCTAATGCTATCTTTCTTAAACTCAAGACAAATCATTGCACATCATTAGTATTGACACACGTTCGTTGAAAAAGTGTTGCCAAAGAGGTAGTGGATTTAGTAAGGACTTCTTTTTCTGGAAAGTAATTTTGGGAGCAAAGCGAAAATGCAAAAACAATCTAACGAATTTTATCATTGTTTTAGAGTCAAGTAAAGGAACATACTAATAAAACCATTGTATGATTTTGGGCACCAAAACACAGTGACAACACAACTCCACACCCCACATCCCCCTATTCCCCTAAAAATACTATTCTTAGCCCAATTTTTGGTTTTTAACACCGTATGTTTATTTGGATTCAATAACTTAAATAGATCTGATAATATAATAAGATCTGAAGTTCCTTCATTCTGCTCTGGTCAGTGGTCTAAAAACGTCAAAGTTGTCTTGAATATTCTGTTTCGTGGTGAAGCATAACATCCTAACACTTTGATTAAGCAAAATACGATAGTTGGTGAGCAATTTTTGGTTTTTAGCACCATATGTTTACTTGGATTCAATAACTTAAATGGATCTGAAGCATAAAAGTTAAAGTTTTCAAAGAAAAAGTTAAAATACTAGAGGGGAAAGGGCAACTTCCTCTAAACAATTGTAACAATTGTAGGTAAACAATTTGTAGGATGTTTGATAAAATTGTTTTTTTTTTTAGCCTTAGAGCTAGATATACGAAATCGTCTTTTGTGGTAGTGATGATCAATACCCAGCAATCCCTCATTGGGTAATTATGATTGTATTCTCCATCTCTTATGTTTGGTTTGCTTTTGTTATGGGTTCCTCTTTGCTTGTAGAGTTTTGCCATGATAATGGCAATTATGTTTGATAGTGTTCTGTTTGATAATGAAATCAAACTAAAAATAATCAGAAGTTACCACAAATGTAACTGGTCACCTCGCTTAAGATATCAGTTTCGTTTGTGGTTTAATGGAAACTAGATGTTAAAAGAAAAATATACGGGTTTTTAGAAATATTAGATTAGATATCAAAATATTTTTGGAGCACAAATTTCTAGTTAAAAGTTGTATTTTATTTGTGTAGGTACAGAGCTTTAAATCGCAAAATTAACGCTTATTTTGACTTTACATGACTGTAATGATTTTAAATACCTATTATCTTTCTCTCTTCTTTGTCACTTCTTCTTCTTTTTTTCTCATTAGCTCAGAAATACTTGGTGCTTTTTTGCACAAAGCCTTCAATTTGTTCCTTTGACTTTATAAAGTACTAAAGCATTCAATGATTGCTTCAGCCATCTAAAAAATAAACTGAAGATTAGTGAGAAGGATCCCCTTGTAAAAACAAATGAAAATAGAAGCCTAAAAACGCATTTTCCTTATTTTAAAGCCTTTATATTTTAGAAAACAATAGTTAGAACAACGTTTAAAAAAATTGTTTAAATTGCTCAAAATGTATTTTGAGCTTCTTACTCTGTAGGAGTAAAATAATTCAACTACAGAATATTTGGGATTCATCGATTTTTATTGTTAAGCATACTAAAAGAGTGGATGTTATTTTTTCCTATTAGTTTGCTTCTTGTATGATTTGTTTGATCGAATAATGAATCTATGGGCAATAACGTGATAAATCTCTAGATTTAGACAAAAACCTAGAAATTCCTTAAAAATCCAGGAGACTTTTAAAATCCTAAAATCCCTAAATGAGAAAGCCTTCCCCTAACAGACCTCAAAAATCCCTATTATAGGGGGGAAATCCCTAGAATGGAAACACTGGACACAATGCTATCAATGTCAAGAAAGACACCATATTGTGTTTCGATTCTTCAAACCTTGAAGTTACCTTTGTTTTGAAATAGATGGCGCGGATGCATCCACTGTTAGAACCATCACATAGTGTTCTAATTTGCATTAAAACGAAAAAACTACAGATTATTTGGGATTCATCGATTTTTATTGTTAGGCATACTAAAAGACTGGATGTTAAAGTATCATTAACTATTTCATACCATCTCTTCTCTCTACAAAACTAATAAAGAAGTTTTTGTGTCTTGTTGATTTGTCATGGTTCTAATATGGTGATTTTTTTTTTTTTTTTTTAGCCCATTTTGATGGCAGTTTTTAATGCAGCTGAGGCGGCAAGGCTGCTTGACTTCTCCCAACCGCTTGATATTAGTCTTCTTGACAATGTCATCAATGTCATGTACACCTCAACTGGCGAACCCCAAAAGCTGGCATCGGAGCTTTTGACAACACTGCGAGAGCATACCGAAGCCTGGACACGAGTAGACACTATTCTTCAGTATTCCAGCAATCAGCAAACAAAGTATTATGCTTTGCAAATTTTAGAACAAACTATTAAAATTCGTTGGAAGATCTTGCCTCGAAACCAGTGTGAAGGAATAAAGAAATTTATCGTCAGCCTTATTATCAAGACATCTTCTGATCCTGAAACTCTGGAAAGAGAGAGAGTGTATCTTAGCAAATTGAACATGATACTTGTCCAAATATTAAAGAGAGAATGGCCAAAACATTGGGAATCTTTTATTCCTGATATTGTTGGTGCATCTAAAACCAATGAGAGTCTTTGTCAAAACAACATGACCATTTTAAAGCTTTTAAGTGAAGAAGTGTTTGATTTTTCATCTGGGCAAATGACTCAAACCAAAGCAAAACATTTAAAAGACACCATGTGTTCGGAATTTTCTCAGATTTTCCATCTATGTGCACAAGTATTAGAAGAATCACAAAATGCACCCCTTGTTGCTGCCACCCTCGAAACACTCCTTCGATTTTTAAACTGGATTCCATTGGGCTATATCTTTGAAACTACACTGATTCAGACTCTTGTTGGCAAATTTTTTAGTGTCCCATTGTTTCGAAATGTTACTCTTAAATGTTTAACAGAAATTGGTGGTGTTTCTTTTGATACAACAAGGGTACCTTATGTTGAAACCATTATTAATATGTTTGTAGAAACAATGACTATGCTCGAAGCAATTTTACCACCTGATACAAATGTTAAAGAAGCTTATGCTGCTGGCCAAGATGCGGAACAGAATTTTATTCAGAATCTTGCACTATTTCTCTGTACATTTTTAAAAAATAATGGGAAACTTTTGGAAGAAAGGATGTTAAATGGCCCTCTAACTAATGCTTTAGGCTACCTCACAATTATCTCAGAAGTTGAAGATATTGAGATCTTTAAGATATGTCTGGAGTATTGGAATTCCTTAGCAGCTGAACTTTATAGGGAAAATCCATACTCTGTGCCAAATCAAGTCATTTTTACATCTCGGAACATAGAACCATCAGGAAGAAGGTTATTTTATAGTCCTATATTGAGCCGAGTGCGTTTTATCATGATTAGTAGAATGGCTCGACCAGAAGAAGTTTTGGTGGTAGAAAATGAACACGGAGAAGTTGTCCGTGAATTTATGAAAGATACTGATTCAATAAATTTGTATAAGAATATGAGAGAAACCCTAGTGTATCTAACACATTTGGATTATGTTGACACAGAAAGAATTATGTCTGAGAAGCTCCAAAATCAGGTTAATGGCTCAGAATGGTCATGGAAGAATTTGAATACACTTTGTTGGGCTATTGGTAGTATTTCTGGGGCTATGCATGAAGAAGATGAAAAACGATTTTTAGTCACAGTTATAAAAGAGCTTCTTGGACTTTGCGAGCAAAAGAAAGGAAAAGATAATAAGGCTATTATTGCTTCAAATATTATGTATGTTGTAGGACAGTACCCTCGCTTCCTAAGAGCACATTGGAAGTTTTTAAAAACTGTTGTGAATAAACTGTTTGAGTTTATGCATGAGACACATGATGGTGTTCAAGATATGGCATGTGACACATTCATAAAGATTGCTCAAAAATGTCGGAAACATTTCGTAAATGTTCAAGTTGGAGAAGTGGTACCTTTTATTGAAGAAATTCTAGCTTCAATAAGTACTGTGATATGTGATCTACAGCCACAGCAAGTCCATACATTTTATGAAGCAGTTGGGTATATGATTGCTGCTCAGACTGATCAAGACATTCAGGATCAGTTGATTGAAAGATATATGCTTCTTCCGAATCAAGTATGGGATGACATTATACAACAGGCATCCCGAAATGTTGATGTCCTTAAAGACCCTGAAGCTGTAAAACAGATCGCAAATATTCTAAAAACCAATGTTAGAGCTTGCAAGGCAATTGGTCATCCATTTGTCACTCAGCTAGGTAGAATCTATCTCGACATGTTGAATGTCTACCGTGTCATGTCTGAAAATATAAGTCAAGCTATTGCCATGCGCAGTGAAATAGTTACTAGGCAACCAATTATCAAAAGCATGAGGTTGGTTAAAAAAGAAGTATTAAAGCTAATTTCTGATTGGGTATCTAAGTCTCAGGATTCAAATCTTGTACTTGAGAATTTCATTCCCCCACTTTTGGAAGCGGTCCTTGGAGATTACAGCCGGTGTCCTGTTGCAGCAGCCCGAGAACCAGGTGTCCTCAGCACAATGGCCACAATTGTAAAGGCTCTTAGTGAGCATCTCACACCTTTTATCCCAAAAATATTTGATGCAGTGTTTGAGTGTACCTTAAATATGATTGACAAAGATTTTGAAGAATTTCCAGAACATAGAACAAACTTTTATCTGATGCTCCAATCTATCAACGAATATTGCTTTAGTGCTTTGATTGCCCTCACTCCACAACAATTTAAGTTAGTGCTTGATAGTATAGTTTGGGCCTTTAAACACACAATGAGGAATGTAGCTGACACTGGCCTTGCTATTTTGCATCAAATGTTGTTGAACTTTGCCAATAGTCAAAATGATGTTGCACAGGCTTTCTATCAGTCCTATTTCTTAGAAATAATGGAGCATGTCTTCTCTGTAGCGTTTGATTCTTCACATGCCTCAGGTATTTCTCTTATAAACTTTTTCTTACTTTTAACAAGTGGGGTCAATTAAAGGGGTAAACATACCCCACCCCCCTCTCTATAAATTTTAAAATAACATTTTTCGGATATTTTCATTGAAAATGCCTTTTTTTTTTTTTTGGTGTTTTCATTTGAAAAAATGAAAAAACAACATACTTTCCCCTCGTCCTAGATTCTTTTAAATAAATTTTACCCTCTTCCCCTACATTTTCTTGAAGTGATGCCACTGCAGTGGTTATAGCAAAAGAACTTTTGGTAATGATGCCAAAATGCATAGACAACGATTACAAGGGCAATTCAATAAATAACAATACAAATTGCTGCTGCTTTTAACTTCTTTAACTTCTTTGTATGATCGAAAATGTTCTTTTAAGTAGAGCCTCTTAAAACTGCCAAACCAAATGGAAGTCTGTTGGGTGATCTCAGGGCAGGAGGGTTTATTTGGAAGGGCTTATGTCCTACTTGTTGAATTTCTTCTCAATTTAGTAGCGTCACATTTCTGCATGCATTGTCATCAAGGAAAGCCACATCTTTAGTCATGAGTTCCCGACGTTTCGTTTAAATGGCAGAGCTTGGTTTATTTTATTTTTTTGGGGCGGGGGGTATCCCTTTATTAATGCCTGTTGATGGCCTTCTGAACTTCAAGATAGTCACAATAGGTAGGCTCGTGTAATATCCCAATAAAAACTGCCAGCATGATAAGGCCTGCCATTTGGACCAAGTGTTGTCGGTTCTTGACTTAAGGTGGGATTTCTCTACATGGCATTGCTTGCACAGATGTAGCACCGCTAATTCAAGAAACATCTCAAAAGACTGGTGTGGTGAATGACCCGTTATGTCCATCAGAGTTTCATTTGTTTGGATCAACTAAAGTTCAAAATCAAGTACAAAAATGGCTTTAAAATCAATTAGATGCATTAGTAGTAGTAGTTGTAGTGGAACAATTTTATTGAAAATAATCATTTTTATATAATAGCACAACAAAAGCTGAGCTTGCGAGGATGTGCCAATATTGAGCATGAGACCATTTACCGAAACCAACATAAAAATAAACAACAAAACACTACAATATAAAACCCCAAAACAACACAATGAAAAATACAGAAAAATAACCCACTGAAAATATAGTTAATCTGTTTCGAAAGCATACCTACCGAGCAACTCCACACGTAAATCATATTTAAACTGGTTAAAATTATTATTATCCTTAATATCCTTACTAAGTTTGTTCCAAAGCTGGGAAGCTCTATAAAAAAATAAAAAGAAGACCTACTAGAACCAAGTCTAGGAACCTCAATATTTCCTTGCATCCAAGTATTGTGTTGGTGAACACTGACCTCTCACAAAATATACCTGTAAAACAATCTAAAACGCCCTCATTATGATACTTATATATAAAAATCATTTTATGCCAGAGGTACACACAAGTAGAACGAGGACAGGATGAGTGTATAAATGTTCCTGGGGATTGTTTTGAAAAGTAGCCAAAGTTTTGAATTAGGTAGATAAATAATTTCTGATCTATTGCGATTTATCACGTTACTTATTAAATAATCCTTGTGTATAGGGGTAAAAGTTTATATTTGTTTCTTTATTTATTTTCTAAGATTGCATGTGTTTATTTGAACAAATACAATGTTCTTGCACCGTAAAATTCCTCTTCTTACAGTTGGAAACTATAAACGCTGTTTATGAAGTTTTCTAGCAACATCTAAGCTAAAGCCAAATCCTTTTCTCAAAAAAAGGATAGTCTTTCGTTCAGATATTGTTTATTTCTAGTATTGACTAAAATGGCTTTTCCACAAAACAGGTTTTTTAAAGAAAAATAAAGAGCCACGTTAAGTCCAAGACAAGCAGAAATAAGTTCAAACTAAGCAGAAATAATTCAAGCATAGGACAAACACAAATCGCTATCAATAATAAACGATATTCAAATTGAACAGAAATTATAATGAATAATGAAGTCAGACTTAAAACACAAAGAAATTACAACAAACTGGAGAAGGGTAAACGCCCCCTTTACCTTCTAAAGACAAGAAAGTCATTTTTGCTTTACTGAAAACGATTTCTATTTCCAGCAGTGTATTTTATTAGTCATAGCATCAAAATTGTGACGCAACTGTAAAAATCCATAAAAAAAGGAACGTTCCTGGATGCAATGAAGCAAAAACTCGGTTGCTATAGGCCCAGTGTTTAGTTCAGAGAAGGGGTCATGCTACACTTGCCTAGTCTGTTATATATATAATCAGAGAAATAATTTAATTCATGAGAAACAAGCTGAAAAAAATAGCACAAACCGACAAAATAAACAATTTGTGGTGTATAGCCTTTTACTACATATGATCCTATTTAGGGGGGAGGGACTACAATTGCAGTGACTGTTACATTTGAAAAGAGTATGAAATGGGGGATAAATGGTACATTATATGTTTTGAAGTCATAGCATAGCAACAAAAAAAGGAAAATCACCATAGTAACCAAGATTCCTGAAAAGAACTTATGAGATATAGATAGACAGTTTGATATATATTGTAATCTATTGAAGAAAGTCTATACAATCTGGATTTATCAGCATTATAAAAGAGAACGTTTAAAATATATTCGGTTTTCAGTAAAGTGCAAATGATGTTTTGGTGTTTAGAAGGCATAGCTAGCAGGTTTACCCTACTCCTGGTTGGTATAGTTTCTCAAAATTTTGATGGTATGTCTTTGGGAGAGGGTAGCTAGATGTAGTGTGGGAGAGAGGTTGGTTGCTCTCCAGTCTCTTTTGACTCTTAAAAGGAGCACTCAAACTTGCAATTTTGAATTTAATGGGGGCCCTCCGCAGTTTCTGCCACAGCTCCTTTAATACAAAGTGATCTGGGGGGGAAATAGACAAATAATGTATAGACCTCTCTTCATTCTTCTCTCAGGCAGCGCCATTGTGTTACCTATGACCTTTTAAATTTGAAATTTCGTAATGCCAAATTGAGCAAGGCAATTGTTTTCTTTTTTTAATGTTCAACCATCAGAAGCCTGATCGGCTTGGGTTTTGTTTTTTATAAGCAAATTCTATAAAAGTAAGAATTAATACCAAAAACCAACAAAAAACGTTTTGACCGTAGAATAGTAAAAAAAAGGGGAAAGAATTGAGAAAACCTATTACAGAAGAGGATGAGCCAGGTTAAACCAAAACCAGCAATTTATCTTGTTTATTAATTTTCTTTTTCTAGATAGATATAGTTTATAGACCCAATCAGTTTTCTCCCAAACAGCTCATATTTCCATAAAATCACTAATCTAGGCTCTACAGATTTTAGCACGGTTTTCAAGATCTTGTTTAATCTTCATTCGTTATAATTACTCTTGAGACCAAATCTAAGACAACAATACTATTATCCTTGGTGGTCCTATGGTCCGTATATTTCACTAAAATGACTAAAACATTTGATAAAATGCATAGCTCTCCAGGAAGACCTGGTGGATAACACAAAAAAAAGAAATACGGGAGCCTTTTATGGTGGATGGGTGAAACTCTCAGGAATGGATCTAAAACCAAAATTAGGTGTAACCTAACACATTCTATTGATTTTTTTTTAAATATGAAAAGTGTTTACCTGTTTCATAATGGTCTAGTGGACTGGAGGGGGAAGGGTGTCAGTTCAGGTATTATACATTTTTCCCAAAAAAAGGGTTGGATCAAAAGTGAAGCATAAATCCGATAGAGTTTACAATTTGTTGCACCACTAAAGAAAATAGATGGATTTCTGCTCCTGATACATGAAATTAAAGCATGACCTGTATGAGTTTCTCTAGTATTTGTCCTTAATGGATGCTAGGGAAGACTGGGAAATGTATGAATATCTTATCATTTATTCAAACTACCTTCAAACTATTTATATTTATTCATAATAAGAAATGGAATATGTTCTGTGTTTACATCAATTTCTTTTTTTTTGTAAAGATCATCATCTTTACCAAAAAACTATTAAATGAAGTCTTACATTAATATTTTTTGCAGAACGAATAATAGCTAAAGTGGATTGCTAGTCATTTTCTTTCTATTCAGTTGTATGTTCCGTTTGGAGAATCGACTCTCTCTTTTCTCTCTCTCTCTCTCTCTCTCTCTCTCTCTCTCTCTCTCTCTCTCTCTCTCTTTCCCTCTCTTTCCCACTCTTTCTCTACTGATATAGGCCTCCTGATGTGGAATAGAAATATTTGAGTTTTATTATTTTATTTATCTTCCTCTTTTAGTCAAACTCTTTGTCAGTTATTGCGTGTTTTTACGTTTTTAAGTATATTTTTAACTGGTAAATTAGATAAGGCAAAAATAGTGAGAGAGGCATTGCTTAATACTTGTGGTTTTAGTAGCTAATCGTGGGCTATAATAAGAGGTTAAAACTCCAAGTCTGAAATCTTTGAAGCATGTGACAAAAGAATATAAATTGAAATTAATTTTGTCTTGCGGCTGTTCATGCAAAAGCCCTTACATGTGCTTGGTATCAGAGCTGAAAAGTCAGTAGTAGTAGTAATAACAATTTAGTATCAAAAAAGAAAATGAGACAAAATCAATCAGTAGCACGCCAAAAGCTTCGCTCGCGAGGGTGTGCTACCAACAAAAAAGAAAAAAAAATAGTATATTCTATGACAAGCACAAGGGTGAAACTCGTGTACCGAAAAAAAAAACTTACTTAAATAATTCATACACAATAAAACAAACATAATATCATGATCCCGAAGCAAAAGGATAAATAACTTATATTAGTAGTAAATAAATAGTTTCTAAGTGTTAAGCTCCAAGTATGAAATCATGATTTTAAGTATTGGCTTGAGCATCTTGAATATTTATCCAGTTTGGTATTTTACCAGTCACATTTGAAATTTGTATATTTTTTCTACCTCCGTGGCCTTATCTTTATTGACTCCTTTAGAGGTAAGTTATTGCCATCTTTAGGGCTCTCTTTTTCCTTGTTAGAGCAGTCGTGGCTCAAAGTTTCGTCTTTCTCTACAGCAATTCATAGTTTCTCCATTGAAGCTTTCCATTGAAGCTTGAATTTAAATATTTTCAGGAAACGAAATATGAAGGAAGTGACTAAACTTGATTAGTTTAATTATATCCACTATTCCTTTTTGGATACATGGCACGTTTACGCATATTTAAAAGGAAGAAGCTGAACATTCTCCTTACCAGATAATTAGTTTAATATATCGCATGACCAGAAACAGTAATTTGCCTTCTTTGTCACTTCATTCCATTTTTGGCCTACGAATTATATTTTTTAAGGCAGGAGAGTCATTTAGTTGGACTAGGGCCTTCTTTAATGTAGTATTGGTTTTGCAAATATTGATCCTCATGTTTGCGTTATACATTTGATCAGTTCTATCTGTTCTTTTTCTATCTGTATACGATAAAGGGGAAAGCAGCATATATTTTTAGATCCTTTAAAACGTATTTGGAAGCAATAAATAGACTTGCAAAGATTTTATGCAGGTCTCAATATGGTTTAAAAAAAAAGACCAGCGTATTACGCTGTCCTCATTGTCAAACTTGAGTAAAACTTGTTTGTTTACCCATTTTTTTTTTTTTTTTTTTTTTTTTTTTTTTTTTACTGTTTTAAAATGTAGAGTTAAGAGAAAGAGTCAAACTTTAGCGTAAAGAGCGGGGCGTTGAGAAGGAAAAGCCCCTTTCATATACGGAGTAATTTCTGTTCGTTTTAAGTTTTAATGTCGCTCCTTACTTTCATTTAAAAAACTTGTTTTTTTTTATTTTAATTAAACAAGGAATTTTGGATATAGAATATAACTTAGCCTGTCATAAGTTCGATCCTTGGGGAAAGAGGAAGGGCGCAAACCTACCAAGGGTTATGGAGTAAATATAATCACAGAAGGATGTTTTAGGTCGAAATACATATATTTTTTTTGGGGGGGGGTCCCTTTGATAATCTTTGGGGTAAGATCTTGTGATGATAATCAGCCTGCCATAGCACATGCTCAATTTTCAAGTAAGATGTACTATCATTGGATGTTTTATTTACTGCATCCAATAACACGTTGAGTTTTCATTTCGTATCATTTTCTTCCTTCTTTGTCGTCGTTTCTAACCCCGTTGAATTAATTCCTTTTAGGTTTAACGTCGCATGCAACTGTATTAGCCTATATGTTCAGCATAGTCGAACTTGGTCGAGTTACAGTACCATTATCACCAACAATTCCAACGAGTGTGACGGGAGATGAATTGGTACAAGCGAATGTAACTTTTCTTCATGAATTTGTGGCCGGAAGATTAAAATCTGTATTTTCACATTTGACTGATCATCAAATTAAAGTAACTGTACAAGGAATGTTTAATTTGGACCAAGATATACCTGCTTTCAGGTATTATTTTTTGTCAATGTATTTTATTGTCTTATCTTTTTCATTTCCCAGGTGGTAGTCTGAACTCCAAGGGAAGTTGGATGTGGATAAACTACTGAACGACATAATTCTCTTTTCAGTTGTAATTGTGAAAGAAGAAATAATATTTAGGGTTTTTTTGTATTCCAGGCTGATTTAAGTTTCAGTTTTGGACTTTCTGTTTTCTTTTCTGAATTTTTTTTTCAATAATTTAATAACTAGTGCATGTTAATTTCTCTTTTGTGGTTGCTCACGATTAAGAACAGCATAAAAAGATGGCATTCAGGTACTAGTACCTCCTTGGGAAAAAACTGATAGATGTTGACTTTTCTAAAAGTCATCCATTCTTGGTAGGTGTGCTACTCATTTGCTAGGTTATCTATAGCGTTGCTCATAGTAAAAGCCATAACGCTTCATTTTTATGGCACTTGGTATTAACCAAGTGACATATAGCAATCGCCAATTCTGTCGGTCCCGGTTTTGCTACTTTAGGTACTTCCAGGTAAGCTAGGACGATGAAATTTGGCAGGCGTATCAGGGACGGGACCAGCTTAAATTAGAAATAGTCGTTTTCCCAATTCGACCATCTGGGGGGAGTGGGGGGCGGGTTAATTCGGAAAAAATGAAGTATTTTTAACTTATGAATGGGTGATGGGATCTTAATGAAATTTGATGTTTGGAATGATATTGTGTCTCAGAGCTCTTATTTTAAATCCCGGCCGGATCTGATGACATTGGGGGGAGTTGGAGGGGGGAAACCTAAAATCTTGGAAAACACTTAGAGCGGAAGGATCGGTATGAAACTTGATGTGAAAAACAAGCACAAGTCCCAGATACATGATTGACATAATCGGAACGGATCCGCTCTCTTTGGGGTAGTTGGGGGGGGGGGGTAATTCTGAAAAATTAGAACAAATGAGGTATTTTTAACTTACGAACGGGTGATCGAATATCAATGAAATTTGATGTTTAGAAGGATATCGTGGCTCAGAGCTCTTATTTTAAACCCGACCAGATCTGGTTACATTGGGGGGGGGGGAGTTGGCAGGGGAAACCTAAAACTTGACAAACACTTAGAGTGGAGGGATCGGGATGAAACTTGGTGGAAAAAATAATCACGAGTCCTAGATACATGATTGACATAACCGGAACGGATCCGCTCTCTTTGGGGTAGTTGGGGGAGGGGTTAATTCTGAAAAATTAGAAAAAATGAGGTATTTTTAACTTACGAACGGGTTATCGGATCTCAATGAAAGTTGATATTTAGAAGGATAATGTGTCTCAAAGCTCTTATTTTAAATCCTGACTGGATCTGCTGACGTTGGGGGAAGTTTGGGGTGGGGGAACCTAAAATCATGGAAAACGCTTAGATTGGAGGGATCGGGATGAAACTTGGTGGGAAAAATAAGCAGAAGTATTACATACGTGATTTACATAATTGGAACGGATCCGATCCATTTGGGGGGGGGGGGGGTAATTCTGAAAAATAAGAAAAAATGACGTATTTTTAACTTACGAAGGAGTGATCGGATCTTCATGAAACTTCATATTTAGAAGGACCTCGTAACTCTGATCTCTTATTTTAAATCTCAACCGGATCAAGCGTAATTGGGGGGGGGGACCGGAAATCTTAGAAAATACTTAAAGCGGTGAGATCAGGATGAAACTGGATGGGAAGAATAAAAACCTGTCTAAGATACGTGACTGACATAACCGGAACGGATCTGCTCTCTTTGGTGGAATTGGAGGGGAGGGGGGTAATTTTGAAAATTGAGGTATTTGTAACTTACGAAAGGGTGACCAGATCCTAATGAAATTTGATATTTAGAAGGATCTTGTGCTTTAAAGTTCTTATTTAAATTTCGACCAGATCCTGTGACGTTGGGGGGAGTTGGAGGGGGAAACCGGAATTCTTGGAAAACGTGAAAATTGGGGTATTTTTATCTTACGAATAGATGATCGGATCTTAATGAAATTTGATTTTTAGGAAGAATTCATGTCTCAGAGCTCTTATTTCAAATCCCGATCAGATCGTTTGACATTGAGGGGAGTTGGAGGGGGAAATCTTGGAAAAACACTCGGAGTGTAGGAATCGGGATGAAGCTTGGTGGATAGAATAAACAAATGTCCTTGATAAGTGATTGACAGAATCGTACTGGATTTGCTCTCTTTGGGGGAGTTGGGCGGAGGGGTTCAGTGATTTGGCGAGTTTGGTGCTTCTGGACGTGCTAGGACGATGAAAATTGATAGGCGTGTCAGGGAGCTGCACAATTTGACTTGATAAAGTCGTTTTCCCAGATTCGACCATCGGGGGGGGGGGCTAAAGGGAGAGGAAAAATTAGAAAAAATTAGGTATTTATAACTTACGATTGGGTGATCGGATCTTGATGAATTTTTATATTTAGGAGGACATCGTGACTCAGAGCTCTTATTTTAAATCCTGACCGGCATTAAGCTTCTTATTTTCCTTTTTAAATCAATCTATTGATTCATAGAATTTTGTTAGAGCTCATACCATATGATCTCTTGGCTCTTAGCTCTTCTCGCCTCGTCACAAGTGCCATATGAGCTCTTAGCTCTTGTTTTTATGTTATTTTTATTTTAAGGCACTTCATATGGAAGGGGTGGCTGTATAAACTTTGGAGGGGTTTTATTCAATTGGAAATCAGAAGTTCAAGTGCTCATTTAAGAGTAAAAAGTAATTAGGGGTAACTAGCCCTCCCCCCTTCCTCCCACACCTTTTTTCCCAGAATGCATCCGACGAAAATTTTGATTTTAAACATTTTGGTGAAAATGGTTCGAAGATCAAATAACACAAGCTCCAGGGTCACTATCCCGCTGGGCCCGGGGGCAAGTGTTGTAAGCTCTGCCCTGGATGGGGTATATAAGTTTTTAGGGAAGGGGTGGTTGTATAAACTTTGGAGGGGGATCATTTGATTAGAAACTGAAAGTTCTAGTTCCGTTTCAAAAGTCAACTGTCCCCCCCCCCCTAACGCCCTTCTTTCCAAAATGAATTAGGTTGAAATTTTTAGATAGCAATTTGTTCAAAACAGTCTTTGTATCACATAACAATGCCTCTGGGATTGACACAGCTCCGCAAAGACGGGTTCAAGGGTTGCAAGCTATTCCCCGGGGGAATCTAGGATTTTATGAAAGGGAATAGTCGTATACACTTTTGAGGAAGCTCATTTGATTGGAAAATCAAAGCTCTAGTTCTTTATTTTAAGAGCCAAAAGGGATTGATGGGAACATGCCCCTCCCACTACGCCCTTTTCTTCAAGTGCGTCCGGTCTAACTTCTGAGATAGCCACTTTGTTCAAAATTGTCCAATGATTATATAGCAATGCTTTCGGGGTTGACATAATTCCCAGAGCCCTGGCCAAGGATTGTAAGTTATGCCTTGGGGGGCATATCAGGTTTTTATGAAAGTAATGGTCGTATAAGCTTCCAAGTAGCCTTGTTCAAGGGTCATTGTTGTCCTCCTGGCCCCAAGGTCAAAAGATCTATAGACCCAAGTATTTTTCTCCCTTTCGCCCGAAGCATTTTCTGTCTATTATCAATTAGGATTATGTTTGTCATTGGCATAAATTTGTATTAAGCGGTGACAAAGTACTTAGCGTTCCTTCAATATTAGAGACGTGAGTTTTTTAATTTTTTGGATATTTTATGTTATTTGAAACTGTTTAAAAGGAATTTTTTTTTGTCATTTATTTGTTTCTAGAACAAATAGAGGCATTTTTAGATTGGTGATATTATGCTCGTTTTTATGGTTAAAGTCGCTTTTCAACCAAGCATCTATTTATCCGACAGCAAAGATTTGGCACTTGTGTGGGGCAATGATCTCTTATTGCTCCATATTTTTCCGTCTTGGAATCTAATATTTTAGGAGAACCAGTTTTTAATATCAAAATCTCATAAATGTATTTTCGCTATGAATTCTCATCAATAAGATTTATCAAAATAATAGTTGCCAACCTTGAATCAGCTAATATGGCCATTCTTCCTCATTTGATCTTTTTTTATTCGATTACTGTGTACTAGAATTCGTTGTTTACTAGGTTGTTCCTACACTAATTCTACTACATTCTGCTGCATCTTGGTCTTTTATGACAAGATTGATGCTAACAAAAAAAAAAACAAGAGCCAAGAGCTCATATGGCACTTGTGACGAGGTCGGAAGAACCAAAAGCATCTTCCCACCAAGTCTCATTACGATCTATCCACTCCAAGCGTTTTTCAAGATTTCGGCTTTCCCCATCCAACTCCCCCAATGTCACCGGATCCGGTTGGAATTTAAAATAGGAGCTCAGAGACACGAGGTCCTTCTAAATATCAAATTTCATTAAGATCCGGTAACCAGTTCGTAAGTTAAAAATACTTTATATTTTTGGAATTTTCCGAATTATCCCCCCTCCAATTCCCCCAAAGAGAACCAATCCGGTCTGGTTATGTCAGTCACGTATCTAGGACTTGCGCTTATTCTTTCCACCAAGTTTCATCACGATCTTTCCACTCTAAGCGTTTTGCAAGATTTCGGGTTTCCTCCTTCAACTCCCCCCAATGTCACCGGATCCGCTTAGGATTTAAAATAAGAGCTCCGAGACACGATATCCTTCTAAATATCAAATTTCATTAAGAACCGCTCACCTGTTTGTAAGTTAAAAATACCTCATTTTTTCTATTTTTTCCGAATTAACCGTCCCCCCACTCCTCCCCTGGTGGTCAAATCGGGGAAACGACTATTTCTAATTTATTCTGATCTGGTCCCTGATGCGCCTGGAGAATTTCATCGTCTTAGCTCATCTGAAAGTGCCCAAACTGGCAAAACCGGGACAGACAGACCGACAGAAATTGCGATCGTTATGTGTCACTTGGTAAATACCAAGCGCCATAAAAAATAGTTCTCTTTGACAAAAAAAAATTTTTTTATCTGATTTCTGACTTAACTTTAAAAATCGTAGCCTCGGTTTCCTAGATATTTGAAGAAAAAACTCAACATTGAATTATAGTTAGGTTATTTTTAATAGTTAGGTTAGAACTTTTAGCATATGTTTTAAATACAAGATATCCAGATATGCCAAAAATTAGATCATTAAGGTTTCAAGTCTTAAGCGTCGGTCAGATACGAGACATAAGTTTCATATGAGTGATTTAAAAATATGAAAAGTCATATTTGGCTCTTTTTAAACTTTATTGATATTTAAATATTAATTATCAGACGTTAAATATAATGAAAATATAATGAATATAATGAAAATATAGTAAAATATACAAAAAACTATTAATACAGTTTAAATAATATAAATAAAATGTACTTCATGTACTTCAATGTTCACACGGTATTCCTGTTTGAATAGCTATAAGTTGAATTCTATTTGTCTATATAATCATAACTTAGCAGCACTATGAAAAAAAATTACTAATTGAAATCGTGTTGAGCAGCAGTATTGTTTAAGGAAAAACAAGGGGCATCAATGGGGGAGGGATATTCCCCTCTCTCTTTTTGTCTTAGATTCTGAAAAATACTTTTTTTGGAAACGATTTTCTTGAAAAATGTTTTGTTTTTGAATCTTTGGCGAAACAAATAAAAAAAAGCAACAACAAAATTGCCCCCCTCCCCTTCTCTTACGTGAATTGGCGCCACAAGGAAAGGATGAGACATTGACCAGATTTCACCTCTTAATTAAATCATCGAAGAAAAGAAGTAAACTCATGATTGTCGATAATTTATCGTGCTTTGAAATTACTAGAGTTGTTTTTAATTTCAACAACACAACCATTAAAGAAGAATTAAAGAATCAAAATTCATACAACAAGCGAGCTCCAGGCTTCCAAGTCGGCAAAATGGCACCCCAGTATTTCCAGTAAGTATACTTTCCTTCAGTCAGTGGAAAAATTAATGCAAATGCATTATCATTTACGTTAACGCCAAAGACATCAATCTTGAAGAAAGGAACATACAACTAAGAATGAATTTTATGAAATAAGACATAAGGCACCTGCCATTACATTATAAAAAAAATACTCATCGTGTCTCCTATCATTACAATTTTCAAAAGAAAAAATTAAGGATCAAAGCTTAATAGAAAAACAAATATTTATTTCAAAGAAGTAAACAGTTTTAATTAAGCTTTAGATGGCCACATGCAGCATTAGTACTACTATTAGAATTAAGTCCTGTACCAAGGACCGTTAAAGAACCAGGAGCGATTTGAATACTTTAATTCCAGCACTCTTTGCTCTCTTATGTAAATTAAGAAGTCTTCCTTAAGAATCCATCTTTAACGTAATTAAATAAAAACAAAACAAGTTTTTTAAACTGAAAGTAAGGAGCAACATTAAAACTTAAAACGAATAGAAATTAATACATATATGAGGGGGTTCGCTCCCTCGTCAATACCTCTCTCTTTACGCTAAAGTTTGAATTTGGTTCTAATTCTTTAAGAATTACCTCTGAATCGCAAAGGCCGTTTAATTAGAAAAAATTGTTCTTTTGAAAGTACTAAAAAAACTTTAGCGTAAAAATTGAGGTATTGAACAGGGGGTGAACCCCTCATATATGTAATAATTTCTGTTCATTTCAAGTTTTAATGTTGCTCCTTACTTTCAGTTGAGTTTCGTTTTTATTTAATTTCTGATAATAATGCTGGGAAATCCGGCGCCCCCTTCGTGGAAAATTTTCTTCCTCCATGAAAATATCCTCCCACGTAACCCTCTCCACCGACCTACTCCACTAGAAAAAATCCTCCTGAAAACGTCTCTACGTCTTCCCGATAACCAATAGGTAAATAATTGGCAAAGTTCATAACTTGTAGCACTTCCCCTGGCGACTGTGGGGGATTAGGTCGTCCTCAAAGACATTGTTATTAGATTTTTTCGACTATACTGAACAAAACAGCTCTCCCAAAACTTTATCCGTTGACTTTGGGGGAAAATGAGCGTTGGAGGGGGTCTAGTTGCCCTCCAATTGTATGGTCACTTAAAAGAGCACTAGAACTTTTAATTTCCGTTCGAATGAGCCCTCTCGCAACATTCTAGGACCGCTGGGTCGATACGATCACCCCTGGGGAAAAAAAAACAAATAAACACGCATCCGTGATCGTTCTTCTGGAAATGTGGAATACAAAATTCCACATTTTCGCAGATAGGAGCTTGAAACCTCTACAGTATGGCTATCTGTTACGCAGAATCTGAAGGTGTGATTTTCATTAAGATTCTGTGGCTTTTTGGGGACGTTTCGCCCTTTTTAAAAAATAAGGCAATTTTTCTTAGGCTCTTAACTTTTAATGAGTAGGACTAACGGCTTTCGTATAACAATTAACCGCTGCATGAGCAACTTGAGCTGCCACCTTCCCTTTCCCGGTTCCTAAATTTGTTCTAATTAAGAATACCACCTTGGCTGGCTCGCTTTTCTTCTTTTTTTTTCTTTTTATCTTTTCTCTTTATGGCAGCTGTAGCATCTTTACTACCTCCAGCCACATTTTCCATTGTAGGAGGCTAATTGGGTTCTTTGTATTTCTCCTCGGTAATAATTTATTATTTTCCTCTTTTCTTCTTTTATCTTTCTCTTCATTTGCTTCTGCTGTGTCACAATTCTTCCATTTTTTTCATCTTCGTGATTTTTTTCTGCATTTTTTAGATTTATTTTGCCGTAGACCTTAAGTTCTTCGTCGCTTTTTGGCCTCAGGCCAAAAATCTTTTTTTAAGGGGTCCTTTTTTTGAAGAGAGGTTTGGAGAGTTCTCTCTTTACCCTCTTTACTTTTCGACTTGAT
Source organism: Artemia franciscana (assembly GCF_032884065.1). Lineage (NCBI taxonomy): Eukaryota > Metazoa > Arthropoda > Branchiopoda > Anostraca > Artemiidae > Artemia > Artemia franciscana. Next base: position 18,198,233 of record NC_088868.1, read on the forward strand.
CGACGCTGTCGGTGGATTAGATGATTGACTTTGATCTTGAAAATTTACTTCATTTCCAGCATTTGTGTACTTGGATTTTATTGGCCATTCCTTGAACACGCAATGTGCTTACACAGTTCTTACTGTATATACCTTTATCAATCTGAATGACATTGTCAAATTTAGTATCTTGTCTTAAGCATGCCTCCGTAGCAGATTCTCTATATTCTCTAATTGCCCTCCAATTCGAAGCTGATTCAGGAATTGTAATTACTTCAATTATTCCTAACATTAAAGGTTATAGCGAAAAAAATCGTTGGAAACTTCAAAAATTATATGAAGACCCTCAAGGAAGCATTCGGATCGAAATGAAAACTGTACCATTGGAATTGCCATTGTCGAAAACTCCTTGCTGAAAAGTTGCAGCCCCTTGAACTAAAAGGAAAATCACATTTTCACCCTTTTTAGAACAACTATGAAAATCACTGTTCGGCTTGGGTAGTACCTATGTGTCCTTTTTTTCACCGCTAGTGGGGAACTGGAAAATCATAGTGAGCTGTTTAAGGGTTCACTTGGAACGGAATCGCTATGTATAGATGATCTCTGTATTTAAAAAAAATAATGCGCATACGAACACGCGCTGTTTTCTAATCAGGGCTCTCATTTCTTAAGAAAGCAGTTTGTCGTGATGACTAGCCAAGGATCCCAAGCCCTGTTATTCATTGTTCAATCTTCGCTTTATTTCAAGCATAACATGATAAGTAATGCGCGGTAACGTTCCTTCTTCGCAGCTAGCCGCCTTTCCTGAAATTTCTGACTGATCAATTGCTAAGAGCTCCGATTCGGCACGTATGTTGATACGTGTTTATAGATGCACATTTCTTTATATATGATTATGTTTTAACCTTCTATGATTATATCTTGCACTGAGTACTCATATAGCTGGAACTAAAAACTCTGCTCGATTGGAGATTGCGCAGTTGTTGGTACTCACGTATTTGAGTGCATAAACTCATCTGTTTGAAAATTTAACTACTTCGTCACATCCCATTTAGAAACACATTTAAAATGTCTGTCAGGTCGGAAATATTGATGCAGACTATACGATTCTATAAGTCCCTATAGTGAATTGCAAAGTGAAGCGAAAAATTGGCTGCCACCCAAAATAGTTAAAAATGGATTGAGAAACTATTATCAGGCTGTAAAAGTATCTTGGACAGAAAAGTACTGCTTTCCCGAAATGGTATTAAAAAGTATTACTGCCATGGAAAGTATTTAAAATTAGCCTCCTATGCCTTTTTTTCACAAATGCATCCGGTCATTTTTCAGTTTCGATTTTTGCGGAATACTTAAAATTGCTCTATATCCGAAATGGATCAGGATAATCAAAAACAAACAGAAATTAATTTAAAAAAAAATTCTGAAAAAGAAGGTTTTCAAAGAGAAGTAAAGGCCATACTAAAATTAGGATCAGCAGAAATAAAAATCTATAATAATTCAAACTCGAAAAAATCAGAAATTACTATTAAAGAATAAATAACCCAAAATGAACAAAAATTAAAAAACAATTATAGCAAGCAAACATACAACGGTTACCATACAAATGAATAAATAAATCTTCAAACGAGTAAAATTTAAAATAGGCAAATCAAGCTTAAAACGGTCAAATTTTTTTTATAAAATAAACAAAAAGTAAAGGTTATATTAAACTTAAAATCAGCTGAAATAAAAATCTATAATAATTCAAACGCGGAGCGATCAGAAATTACTATTAAAGAATAAATGAAACCCAAAACGAAGAAAAATTAAATATATAATCATAGTAAAGAAACATACAATAGGTATCATATAAATGAATAAATAAATCTTAAAACGAGTAAAACTTAAATTTAATAGGTAAATCAAGCTTAAAAGGGTCAGAAAAAATTTTCGCTATAAAATTAATCAAAGTACAGGCTTTATTAAACTTAAGATCAGTAGAAATAGTAATCTATAATAATTGAAACTTGATCAGAAATTCCTATTAAAGAATAAATGAAACCCAAAACAAGCAAAAATTAAATATACAATCAAATAAACATTCAACAGGTACCATATAAATGAATGAATAAATCTTGGAACGAATAAAACTTAGATTAAATAGGCAAATCAAGTTTAAAACGGACAAAAAATCTTTTTATGTAAAATTAATGAAAAGTAAAGGCTATATTAAACTTAGATCAGCAGAAATAAAAATCTATAATAATTCAAACTTAAAACGACCATAAATTATAATTAACGAAGAAAACATTGAAAATAAAATGAAAATTGCAGTGAAATAAGATCTTGAGCTGATTAGCTTTCAGCAATTAATGTTAATATATATCAAATCTTCAGTTTAATTTCATTAGAATCTTACTTGTAATGATTTTTGAGGGTTTTAATGCTTGATTTGGATATTCAGTTGAATTTTACTCGCTTCAAGCTTTATCTATTCACTTATTTTAGTACATGTTGTATGTTTGTTTGCTATGATTGTTTATTTGATTTCTGTTCATTTTAAGTTTGCTTTTTATACTTAATTTAAGTTTTACTCTTTTTAATGTGTATTTAATCATTTATATTTATACTTGTTGTTTGTTTGTTTATTTGATTTTTGTTTGTTTTTGTGTTTCATTTAATTCTTTAATAGTAATTTCTGGTCGTTTTGGGTTGGAATTGTTATACATTTTTATATCTGCTGATCCTAAGTTTAATATAGCTTTTACTTCCTTTGGAAATTGTCTTCTTCTTTTTCCTTTTTTTTTTCTTTACTTCGAATGGATGACCTGAAAAATACATAATTAAAGATTTTTTTGTTTCGAATGTGCTATGAATGCCGATTCACTGATAAACATTAAATAAAATGTGTTACTGTTAGTCCTACAATATCTAGAGTTTTTCATAAAATTTGCTTGATTGGTCCCAGGGTAAGGATCTTTGCTATAAAGAATGCCAAAGAGTGTATTTTATTTATTTTCGTTAAAAAAAAAAGAGAGAGAGAACTCCGGACGCGACTGAGAGTTTGCGAGATTCAGTTCATTGCCCTAGTTCTATCCAAAATCCTTTGTTGGATTAGATATCAACGGGGGAAATTTAAATAAAAATAAAATAAATTATTTTAGTTAGGGAGTGTGGATTTGAAAAAAAATGGGGTACTCATTTCTATAAAGGGAATAAAACTATAACATTTGGATCTAAAGCTTAAACTAGGGCATGGGTAGATGCTTCGAAGTTCCAATCTTCAAACAAGATTCGAAGTCAGATTTTATTCTTCTTCCTTTAGAATGTGCCATGATAAGCTGGTTCCAAAAACGTCAAAACTGAAAAAACTGAAAAAAGGCAAAAACTACCTAAAAAACTAAAAAAACTAAACTGAAAAAACTGAAAACTGAAAAAACTAAAAAAAGGCAAAAACTACCTAAAAAACTAAAAAAACTAAAAAAAAGGCAAAAACTACAAAAAAAAACTAAAAACTAATAAAAAAGCTAAAAAACTAAAAAAAAAACTAAAAAAAGGCAAAAACTACAAAAAAAAACTAAAAACTAATAAAAAAAATAAAAAAGCTAAAAAACTAAAAAAACTAAAAAAAGGTAAAAAACTAAAAAAAAAAGGAAAAAACTGAAAAATAAGCTAAAATAAAGGTAAAAACCAATAAAAAACTAAAAAAAACTGAAAAAACTAAAAAAAGGCAAAAACTACAAAAAAAACTAAAAACTAATAAAAAAAGTAAAAAATCTAAAAAACTAAAAAAAAGGTAAAAAACTAAAAAAAAATAAAAAATAAAAAAACTAAAAAAAAGGAAAAAACTGAAAAATAAGCTAAAATAAAGGTAAAAACCAATAAAAAACTAAAAAGAAAAAACCAACGGGACACAGGGAGTATAAATGACGACCAGGACATAAGTAAAAAAAAAAAACTAACAAAACTAAAAAGAAGGTAAAAACTACAAAAACACTAAAAAGAAAAAAAAGAAAAACTAATAAAAAAACTAAAAAATCTAAAAATCTAAATAAACTAAAAAAGAAAAAAAAGGAAAAAAATAAAGGAGAAAAACAAAACTAAAAAACGAATGTATATACAGACCGGGACACCGGGATACAAATGACGACCGGGACACAGGGAATATAAATGACGACCGGGACACAGGGACACAACTACAACGGGGAAACAGGGGGATATAAATGACGACCGGGACACCGGGACAGGGAATGGTCGATTAGCAATCACCATCAACAAAGCTCAAGGGCAATCATTAGAATCATGAGGTATAGATCTGAATACAGATTGTTTTCCAATGGACCATTATATGTTGCATGTTCAAGAGTCGGTAAACCTGACAATCTATTTATATGCAAAGACAATGGGACAGCAAAGAATGTTGTATATTCGCAAGTTTTACGTAGTTAAAACCATATATATATATATATATATATATATATATATATATGTATATATATTTTCACAGGTGGGACATAGGGACACAACTACAATGGCGCGTAACGACTTACGCGCGCGGGGGGGCTTGGGGGGGCGCGAAGCGCCCCCACCAACTAGGTGTTGGGGTGGCGCGAAGCGCCACCCCAACAGCTAGTATATATATATATTATACAACTTAAACGGGTATATATCCCTATCTATCTTGCAGACTTTATAATTAGGGAAGGGTGGAGAGAGGAAGAGCACCTTTTTAAATTTCAATATGGGTTGGATATCCATTCCTGAAAGTTCCATTTTTATATCTAAAATTATGCTCTTCATTGCTATTACAAGTTAATTCATTGCAAGTTAGTATGGTAGCGCCATAACCAGCAATATAAATTTTGTTACAGGCTTTTTTTTGCTGACTTTAGTTACCAGCTACACGAGTATCGCCCATTCTTCTTACCTTGATGGGAATGAAATTGCCCCCAAATCACATTCTGCGACCAACCGTTATGGAGAGAATAGGAGGTCTGGATTTTTCCTCCTGCTCAGGCAATAGCAGAAACAGGCTTATCAGACAAAAATGCTCGAAGAAAATGAGTAAATGGTCAATACCCCCCCCCCCCCAAAAAAAAAGAATCTATCCAATTTTTGTTCTATTTGATTTTGACCAAAGTATACATGGATATTATTTTGGCTATTTTACGTAATCAATATAATCAGGTGACATAATACCCATAAGGATACTTGAAAAGTAGAATGTTCGACTGTGGATTTTTTGTTTTTTGACTTAGTGAAGTAACAGGTATTTCCTAGATTATAACAGGAATTGGCTTAGGTTTTGCGTGAGTTTTTTTTTTCTAACCAATGCAGTCAGGAGATTTTATTCCAAGTCTGTTTTTTTCAAAAACTCCATTTTCTGGAGCAAAACTGAGAGTTTGGTTGTTTTTTTCGTTCTGCGTTTTTGGAGAGGGCTTTTCATACCTGCTCTGTTAAATAAAACTTTTACAGTGTGTCAAAAAGGGTTCTTGCTTTTTCTAAAGTCATATTCTGAAAAAGGCATTATATTAGATTAATAAAAATAAATGTTGTCTAAAAGAAAGTAATTTTTCAAAAGAGAGGAAAGAGCTACATTAAAACCTAAAACAAGACGTATAATAATTCAGACTTAAATTAAACAGAAAAACCATCAATTGAATCAATGAAATCAAAGTGGATAAAAACTAAAACGAACAATCGAATCTAACCAAAAGATGACAAAGACCGGTATAAATGAATAAATGAATTCTAAAACAAACAGAAATTACTAAAAACAAGAGAACGTCCCCTTGATGTCCCTTATTAACGTCTTCTTGGTCTATTTTATTTAGTCTGAAATTTTCATGCTGATCACAGAAAAATAATGCTCGAACCAGTTTGGTGGCTATCCCTCATAGGTTGGTTTGACTCAGTAAGTTTCTAGTCAATCAGAGACAAAAAAAGGGTCTATTTTATTCGTCGCGAATTTAATACAACTTTCTTTTTGAATGGTCTTTGTCTTAATCGAGGCTCCCTTGTCTATGTCTAAATGTTAAGTCTAGATCGATCTGAGAAAAATTAAAATTTTAGCTCCTTTTCAGGCGTCATATACTATTACAACATATCCGAGGAACAATTTTGTTTCTATCGAGGTCTATATGCCCTGTACGTTACCAACCAATGAGAGACGGTAGGCACAGGAAGGGTATTGTTGCACTGCCAGTCCCTTTTAGTTCTTAAAATAGGGACCAGAGCTTCAAATTTCTAATCGAAAGATCTCCCAAGTTTTTACGACTATTTCTCCCATACAAAGTGGTCGGGGAAAACATAGTTGTAATACATTGAAGGCAAATGCCTCTTTACTTAGGTAGTGCTACAGCACTTCATTTGATAATAGTAAATCTATAATTGTCTTCTAATTGCGAAGTCGTCGTAGGATATCACATGACTACAAAATAGGAAGGACATGGATTTTATATCATAAATCCTTCGATCTTTGTCTCTTTAAATGTTCAAGTCCAATTCAGATGTCCTGTGCAGCAGGGATGTTTTTAGCCTTTGGGGGGGGGGTAATTTTTAGAAAAAATGCTCAAAATTTATTAGAATTGTTAAAAATTTTGGAGAAAACTATAAAAAACATGTGGTTTCTATTGTGCTAGGTATATTTGTTTTGTATCGTCTTAAATATCTTAAGAAAAAAAAAATTGATAACCACATAATTTTTTCAGAGAGCATCTGAAGGATTTCTTGGTGCAAATCAGAGAATTTTCAGGAGAGGATGACAGTGACCTGTTTTTAGAGGAAAGAGAATTGGCGCTAAAACAGGCCCAGGAAGAAAAGAAGAAACTACATACAGCCATTCCTGGCATGTTAAATCCTCATGAGATCAGTGAGGATATGCAGGATTGATTGATGTGCTATCTCTTTACAGAATTCGTTTTGATGTCTCTAAGACCGTGGTTTTAAATATAGTTTGCCTAGGCTCATTTTTATTAGTTCCAATTCCAGTTACATTTTTTTGTGTTTTTATCTCTTGTTCTTCTCAGAGTAAAAAAAAGAGAATATCTTTAATCAATATTTTAACTTTCTGAAATTCTTAGTGTACCCCAACAACATTTTAAGATTAATAGTAGCAATAGTAAAAATTTATTTTAAAGAAACCAACCTAGGTGTGCACATGTATGTTAGCATTACTATAAAAAAAATGGTTGGGTTTTAGTCAGGTTGTCTGGGAATTTTCCCCCACCCTGCCCCTTCCTTGAAAGAAATAGGAAGAATGTTAAGTAATAAACGTTTTGATAATCTACAATGGCTATTGAAATGTATTTACCCTAGTTGGACTCCTCCCCCATTGAGTTGCACTGCCTTGTTTGATATTATGGCTACATATTTAAGTTTCTATTTAAGGTCTTAGTACTGATGGATTCATGGTTAAGACCTGAGGCATACCTGCATGCTTAGGTATGGATTCAGTACGGACCTTTCCCGAAGACTATTTCCTTGTATAGTATTTTGGCCTTAAAACACTTTCTTCTCTTCCTCCTCCCCCCCCCCACACTCTTTGAAAAATCTTCAGATGCCCTTTCCTTTCCTGATCGGGTGTGTGTGCAGCTATAACCAAGGGTCTTCTTATCTTTCTGTTATGAGTTATATTCGTCACGTGACTCGTTAATGAAAGCTGTAAGAGGATTATCTAGGCACAGATTTAAGATACATTGGGGTTTAGGAGCCATAATTAATATTGAGGATTAATCTAATTTTGATTTAGGAATAAAAAATTATTTCTGATTTAGCTTTGGTGGTAACGGTCTTATGGATTTCCAGACACTAGTTAATCTTTCTCTATGAGAATTTGTATGCCAATGTATGAATGAGTAATGTTGACTGTAAGGATAATGTTTCGTTTAATATCAGAGCTCCCACATCTGAGGCCATTCTAACACTTGTGGGGGAGGGGCATATTGATATTAGGAGGTTTAGTGTAGAATTTGTTTAGACCAAGTGAATGGCCTGTGATGCTTTCTTCAAATCATTATGAGCGCATTTGAATAAGACAGAGGATTGTTTCACTCAAGATAAGTTTTACTTCCTACCTTCTTAATTTCTCAAATGTGTAAAAGAAAAGCAAAAAAAAAACTTGGCGAAAATGGACACCATAGTCCTCAGGTGGTAGGGTCTCTCAGCTATCCAGTTGAACACGCATCTTTTGATTTTGTTAACAAACTATAAGATAAATTTCCATGCAGTGCCAACATCCTTTCAATCAACCTGGAACAGTAAGAAAGAGAAATTTGTGTGCTATTAATGTGTTTGTTGATGACGCGTTTATACTGTAAAACACTTGTATATATTAATCTTTAATAAAAAACTGGCGTCTGCCTATATTCTTGAATAGTTTATTTATTTAAGGGTTAGAATTTATTTCGGTATTGATGTATATCAAGCAAGGTTCTGTCCAAGGTGGGGAGAGTAATGGGTTTGAATCCCGTCTCCAGAAGTTTTTGTCCGACTTGTAAACAAGTGACAAAAATATATGTAAACAAATTTTAATACGTTTTGTATAGGTTTTTTGTAACCCCCACCCCCGCCAAAAAAATCCTGGATAAGTGCTTCAAACTCAATTCTTGTGTTAAAGTCAAAAAGTGTAATCATTTTTTCTCTGCTGCCCTTCTTTTTTTCTTTTTTTTTTGGTGATCGTTTTTTTTTTTATTACTAATGCTTTAGTTTAAAAACCGGTTTGGCTGAAACTATTGATGCTAGTGTGAATCGTTATCGTTTTTAATTCAGGAAGAAAAATTTAATTCCAAAGGTTGTCTTGGAAGAGTCACATCTTTAAGAACTCAATTGACAAATAAGTTAATGCTCATGTTTGAACACTCAAATTTCATAGGAAAAAAACAACTATGCCAATGTTCGGGAGATGCATAATTGCCATGGTTTTTTCAGATTTTGATCCAAAAAGCTATATCGGTAGTCATACAATTTAGTTTTAACCAAAAAGTTCAGTTTGGTCTCTCAGTGTCGTTTCAGAACCCAAATTCCAAAGTTCAAAAATAATATAATAAACACTGGTTGTTCAATTGTTGAATAGCTTTATTTTTGGTTCTTTGAGAGACAGATATTTATTAATACAAACAAAATATTAACTGAAGTTTAACCATCACCCCAAGAAGTAAAGAACTTGTTTGGGAAAGTGCTAAAAATACATTCAAATAAGAAAATAACGAGCAAGCAGTTCACAACATATTTGCTAATCGGCAACACAAACCTCTTAATAGAACAATTTAATCACTGGTACTAGTATATTCATACCTTAAAAGGACATGCTTATTAGTTTATTCATTTACCCCAACCCCTACCGCTCCCCCAAATAAAAGTTAAAATCCATGCTCATTAAAAAGTATTTCTTTTCCACTCCTAAAAGAAGAGATGTCACTAATATTTTCTTTGAAACATTTACCATCCCCATTTTTTTTTGGGGGGGGGGGGCTAATTTGTCTCTGGTTAATTTCAATCGTGTCACATGAATTTGAAGTGTGTTTTGCTTTTAATGGGGTAAATGATAATATTGAAGATGGAAATTATCTAGAAAGGAAAGACTAGAAAGTTGAAGACAATTATCCGTCTTTTTGATGAGTCTAGCCAAATTGTGTTTAGTTGTCTTTCAGCAAAAGGTCATACCTGTTATATTTCTCAAGTAGTTATTATTCTTACTGAGAGAAGAGGTGGGGCTATTCGAGGAAATAATTTTAAATATTATATTCGAAATTCTTACTCGTGTCTTGCTGTTATTGAAATATGTTTTTGTTTTCAGAAATCCTTGTCGTAGAATGAAGAATCTTCAGTATATAAGGCTCTCGTCCAATAAGAGATAATTTCCATTTAACTTGGTACTCAAATTATTGATATTCAGGGTGGAAATAAACAAAAAGCTGCTTTAAAATATCAACTCTAGCCGATAAATAACTATCTTTATCTTAAAATGTTGATCTGTAGCTTAAATGGTGACGATTTTTTTTACGTAACGTTGACAAATAAGACACGGAGAAGAAAGTCCAAAACTCATTTTTGCAATTTTATTGAAAGTGGTAGAAGCATAGATTTTATGATAAAGTTCGTCACTATACGCATCGAAAAGCTAAGCTAGGAAAATAATGCAAATTAACCCGAAACTAAATAAAAAGAAAAAAAAGCTATTTTGAATAGAAAGCAGTTGACATAATGTTTCACAAAATAGCTAACAGTGTTGCATAAATGCCTCCCCCTCTCGGTCCATGTGATGTTTTCTCCCAGTCAAAAGTTTTTTTTTCTAATTTTTTAGTTTTTTTTAAGGATAGTAACACAATTGAAATAGTTTTTAAGGACTAGATTGTCATTGTTCTTTCAGATCATCTGATTTTTTAAGGAAATGTAACAACAAAATAGGTATGTTTTTTTTAACTGACAGCAAGGAACAACATTGAAACTTAAGAAGAAGAGAAATTATTCCTTATATGAGTGGGAATGTCCCTTCCTCAATATCTCACTCTTTGCGCGAAAGTTATTCAGTACGTCAAAAAAGCTTTTAATTCTTATTAAGCGGCTTTTGTTTTTATTAAACGGCTTTAAAAAAAAAAAAAAAGTCAAACCTTAGCGTAAAGAGCGAGATAATGAGGAGGGGTATCTCCCCTCATATACGGAATATTTTTTCTTTGTTTTAAGTTTTAATCTTGCTCCCTACTTTCAGTTCAAAAACTTATTATTGGATTTTTGATCATTCTTGAAACAATGCTGGAAACTCCGCCTCTCTCCTCCATTGAAAATCTACCCCACGAAAACTCATCCGTGGAAAGTTCTTCTTGCGTAAAATACACCTCACTCCAGTCAATTCCGTCTTCGCTGAAAATTTCTTGCGGACAATTCCGCCCGGAAAATTTTCCTTAGCCTACTTTCACTTGAAAAAAATTCTATTCATTTCTGAAAGTTTTTCAAATTACGTCATAAGTCCTCCCCCCCCCTCCAGGAAGTTTTCCCGCGGAAAATCTATTGCGTGAAAAAGTCCCCCGTGAAGAATTTTTCCTGTGGAAAATCTCCCCCCAAGGAAAAAACCCCCAAACAATTCCAACCCTTCAGAAAATTTTTATCAGAACATCTCCACATTAAAATAGAGTCTCTAAAGAGAAAGTAGGACAAATAGAATGAATTTTATTTGAGAAACTTCTTCTCTGTGGAAAATTCTCCTCGTGTAAACCCCTTCTTGAAAACTCTCCCTTCCCGAAAAAGGTTTATTTGCTTTCCAATTACAACTACTATATATAGACCATGGGCAAACTCCCTGCACTTTCCCCACGGGTTGTGGGGGGTCATGTAACCCCAGAGTGATGGTTTTTGACCTTTCAATTATCATGAACAAAATGGCTATCTCAAAATTTTGATTGGATTACTGGGGGGAAAGGAGCTAGTTTTCCCTAATCTTTTTAGTCACTTAAAAGGGCACTAGAACTTTTAATTTCCGTTCGAACGACCTCCTCTCCTGATCTTCTTAGGCGTATAGTTCGATACGGTCATCCCTGGCAAAAAATACAAAATTCTACATTTTCCAGATAGAATCTGGAAACATCTGTAATAGGGTTCTCTAATGCGCGGAATCTGACGATGTGATATCCATTGAGATGCAACTTTTTCGGGGTGCTACCCCTTATTCAAAAATCAGAAAAAAAATTCAGGCTCGTAACTTCTGATGGGTGACATTAAGCTTAATAAACTTTATATATTTGAAATCAGTATAAAAAACCTATTCTTTTAAATTATCTTTTGTTACCAAATTTAATTTTGTAGAGTTTTGGTTGCTATTGGGCCAAGTCGTTCTTTACTTACAGCTCATTACCATGAGCTGTTTGAAACACATGACAGTATACGTGAAGGAAATCTACTTTTCCAAATTTTCTGTGTAATCATTCCCAATGTAGCTGAAACTCAATATTTCTTATTAAATTATTGAACCAACTATCATTAATGAGGTGGTCGAACACACAAGTGTGGTGTGTTTGGCGAACAAAACAAACTCGATACTCGTCATCTTTTCCAGCTGCTTAAATGATCTTAAAAGTGCCTTTATTCTCTTTCGGTAAAACAGTGAGTCGAATTCCCTTGTATGTTCTTTTTTTTCATTTCTAAGTCTCAAATTTGTTTTTTGTAGTACGTGTACTCATTGCAAGTTCGCAAAGTCTTGCAAAATTGTAATCGGAACCAAGGACTTCGCGAGTTGTTTTTTCTAGATTTGGTCCAGTTCAATTAAAGAACTAAAAGTACTCTTTTGGAAATTAACAGAAATCAGATGGGTTATCTCTCTGCAGGGATTATGGTCAAATTAAACCTCTTTTAAAATCATTTAATAGTTTTTGAGGATGAAACATAAAAATAATCATACACCATAGAATCAGTTTCTTTGAAAGTCACTTTCAAACTACAAACTGGATTTTTAGATTTGAAACTTATACAACCTTTTTATTAATTTTATCTACTTCTTTGTTTCAGTATTGATTAGGGATTATTGGATGTGACAATATGAGTAATAGAGAAAGAGTAGAAACGGGATATTATCTACAAATTAATTTGTTCAAAATTTGGTATAACTGTTCACTAGAACTTATCGTCAAGTTTTATATTTTGCAATCCTGTTTATTTCATGAGAAACAGGATCTCCATCATTTTGTGTCTAAGTTTACGCATACTTTCAGCTCAAATTTATCTGAACGAAATTTGATTTTTGGCTTCCTTCTATTATATTTTATATGTTTATAGCAATGCTACCTACAAAATTCAGGAATTAGAACCGGTTAATACACATTAACAATTCCTCTTGGAGTAAATAAGGTAGTTTATTATGATTAATCTGTTTGTAGTGAAAAGAATTGTATTCGGTTACTTCAAATTCACGGGTTAAATTCTAATGTTGGAACTCAGTAAGGAGTAAAGGGTGAAGTTCAATTTTATTAACAGTTGAGAATTATTCAAGTTTAGGAATTATAACATTCTTCTACCTTAGTTCCAAACATAGGGAATAAAATAAGAGACTCAGCCAAAATCGCAAATAGAATTGGACTATAATATTAGATGGCTATAATCTCGGACCCCAGTAAAAACACTCCTTTTTTGGATATCTAATTATTTCTATTCATTATTCAAAGATGGCAACGGGGCCAGGAACTACTGTAAATCTTAAGTGTTTTGAAATTTTTGTCAATTTCAGAACATTAATTAATTGCCTACCTGCTTCAAAGGAGATTTCTACTCTAAAGCAGAACATGGCTCGACGAAACGAAAGCTTGACGGAACAAGTTTTGCAAGTCCTCTGCGACACAGACAATATAGCTCCACTTCAACTCACACACTTTACGCTGTGGGCCAAGGACAAAAAAAATCCATTTTTTGACTGCATGCAGGAATCATGCATGGTTTTCGAAAAGATAACCAGGCTTCGTTTTTCAATAGTGGCATGTCTTTATTAAGGTCATTGAGGTAGGGTTTTGGTGGGTTCTTCCTTTTTTTCTTTTTTTTTTATTGTGTTATCTATTAACCATGTTTCAATCAAGGGTTTAAATTCTCAAAATTTCTGCTCAATACTACTGTTTTGATCGTTTTGCAGTAATAATACTGAATTTTTTCGTTTGAATCAGTCTATTTTTAAGTAATAAGGTTCGGATTCCTATTAAAGGCTAGTCGGCATTTTTTGTTTTGTCACTAAGTTAATGAATATTTTTTTTTTCATTAAGAATATGTCTTTTTAAAAGTGTATTCCAAAATTATTTAAGCTAAATGTTTTTACTTATAATCAAAATAAAATCATTAAAACAGAGATCAAAACCAAGAAAAAAGTTTGAGTACTATATTCAACTTGCAACAAAAAGAGATGCTATGTTTGATCCATGTATGTACTCGAACAGGTAAATAGGCGAAGTTGGAGAGAGTTTTGGTCCCGTGTTCTCAAAAATCGTGGAGACTTCCGCCAATGCTTGGGGACACTTCATTTGATAGACGAGGGTTACCATATCTTTATGTATTCGTATGTGAATGCTTAAGCTAAAAACCTCAAACTCAGTTGTGTGGAATGTGGGAATATCAGGGAAATTTCAAACGTTTTCCCTGGTAATTTTACAAAGCCTTTCTTTTTTTTTAAAAGAATTATACTGTTTTTTTTAAACATATCCTGTGCATTGTGATTTTATTTGGTCAAATTACATTTCCAACACACTTAGTTCCACTGTGATGTAAATTCTGCCAGTAGGTCACTTATGTAATTTTTTTTTATTTGGTATACCTGAGGTTCCATTTATTTAGATAAGAGCATGGGATATTGCCACAATGTTTTGGGTAATGTTTGTGGTTGTGATAAATCTTCGTTCAAAAGTCACGGTCAGGTACCCTTATGATTTAATGTACACGATTTTTTCCCTACCCGTCAAGTTGGATTATTTTCACTCTACGATATCTTAAATGTTTATTTTTGGCTTGACCGGTGATTCGGGGGTTTTAATAAGAGAACAGTTATAAATTAATGAGATTGATCTGTTTGTTTTTTGTTGTCTCGTACCAGGTCATTACTGAGTCACACTATTTTCTTTTATGTCATTTGTATTACCTCTTATTTGAAACAAGTTTCGTTTGGTCACATTGCAAGTTGTGTAGAACATAATCACTGAATTTCAGGTCCTCATAAGCTTGATGAAAAGATCTACAGTCAAACATTTTACCAATTTAAGCATTCCGCTAAATTTAATATGAGAACAAGTGGGAATTCGGGAAATCTCTTGCTTGTGTTATGAGCTCAGTGCTAACATTAATTGACAATCTCTATTTTAAAATATCATGTATCCCCATTTATATCATATATAACATATTAAAAATATAAAAATATCACCTTGAAGGTTGACCAAATCAGTTTTCTATAGATGTCATTTTTACACAAGAATTTTAAATAGACGTCGACATGCTTAATGCCGCACCAAAACTAATGTTTTGTTTTGTTTTACAGAAAGTAGAATTTAGTGTTACAAGAACAAGCCACTAACCAAAATAGGAAGCTCAATTGCAGGTAGTAAAAGGTAGGGACTGGAGGCTGTTGTTTTGTCAAGTATAAGAGAGTTCTCGCTCACTAAACAAGGATGAAGTTATCTGTGATCTCCCAAATCCAGTATGCTACCTCAAATTACCATTTAATACACAGGAATCTCCCTGAAATACATAATAGTTTTTGGCAGATTTTAGTTTTACTTATAAGCAAGAATCTTAAACTTGAAATTGATAATATATTAGCTCCAGAGAAATTTTATATAAACTATCATAGCCTAGCTATTTGTCATCCGTTTGACAAGGGGCTAAAGAATTGTACCCTGATCCACATTAATACTTTTGCACTGTAAGCCCTAAGCCCCCAATCTATGTGCAGTTCAGTAGCAATGCACCATGTATTGCCTGGTAAATAAAATAGCACATCTTCAGTATCCTGGGAACAGCTTAAAGTCTCAGGCTGAAACTTTAAGGGAGCATAAAGGACAAATAAACTGCAGATCATGAATTTATAGAGGAGAAAAAAGAGTAAAAGTCCAGTTTAGCTACTTTTTGTTATCTTGGAAAGGGGTTAGGTTAGGAAAATGAAACTTTCAGTAATGAATTCAGGGCCAAAAGTTTACTCTGGAAAGATTTTTCTAAGGTTTTATGTTAACCCTCTTCTGATTTCTAAGTCATAAAAATTTATCTACTTGACAGGTCTATTGGCTGCCTATAAAATTTGGACAAAGCAACATTTTATCTTAATTTTCAATCATTAGCTTTTTTGTCTCTGGTTTTAGTTTAGAAAATGCAATTTATGTTATTTTTGATAGAATTTTAAGCCGTATTGATTGGCTTTTTCTAAATTTAGGAAATGCACTTGCAGAGTTTTGAAGCCTTATAAATTGGGATTGAGTAAAATTATGAAGGTGAAAATGGTTTTGTTATCCTTCATTTAAGCTCAAATTTGATTTTGCAAGGTTCCACTTTATAAAATAAAATCTTCTAAAGGTCACTGCCCTTTAGAGGAAGAAGGAGTAGGGTAGGTACTTAAAAATACCTTCCCAGGACATGCTTTAGTCTATAGACCCATGCCTAAAAGTTTAATTTTCCTAACCTAACCCCTTTCCAAGATAGCACAAAGAAGCTAGACTAGAATTTTACCAGGAAAAGAGAATGGTCCAAGGATTTTTTTTTTATACTTTCTGCCCCTGTTAGATTAGCCTATAATGTATTTGTAGTAAAGAGGTAATGTAGACCAAAAGAAGGCATGTATAACAAGCTTATTACAATAGGCTTAGTGTATCTACATTGTTACTAGAATAGCTATGTGGATTAAATTGAATTTTTCACAGGATGCTGGTAGCCAAATGGACTTCAAGTTTGGACTTAGGAGAAGAGGCAGAAGTAAATTGAAAGTAATCATGTATCCATTCTATCAAAATGTTATATTTGAAGTGTATCAGAAATAACTTATGGTAATTAGGCCAAACTTTTGGAGTATTGGGTTGGGGTTTTGGTGATGTTTCATCCTATTTTGTGTTTAAGAGAACAGAATACAGGGCCTAACAAATGGGTGTCACCAATCTTGCTAGAAGGTTTGGGAGAATTAGACTCTGTGAACCTTGGAATTCATTCATATTGTTGTATTGAGGTAATTCAAAGGACAGTATATTCACCTAGGCCATGAAAATATCATTTCTGTTTATGTCATGGGGGATCAAGTTAAATCCTTCTGGAGTGTTTTGTGGTTATGATTTGACATCCTGGTTTGACTCCATTCATCATTGACCCACTCTTGATTAACTCTTTTCTTGAAGCCTTCTAGCATTTGAAACTAGATTTTGGCTGGGAGAGACTGTTCCAGAGTGGGACAGAACAGACTGAGAAGAAATGTTGACATTCTTGCATGGGGCCACAGGGGACCTATGGCTTCCTGGTTTGTCCTCTTGTGGTAGTTGAGAGAAACAGGGAGAAGAAATGACCCAATTGGTCACTTTCCAGCTGCTTAAAAGCTGTTACTTTGTGTCTCTTTTCCTGCAGTACCCCAATGTAGAGAGTTTGAGTGAAATTGGATTTTCTTCATAGGTCTTGTCTTGGAGTGTTGGGATAAGCATTATTGCTCTTGTTGGAACACCCTCCAGCACCTTCACATCCATCTTATAGCTGGGAGAGGCTAAGGTCATGGCAAATTGTGGGTGAGGGCAAACTATGGCTTTATGAAGCTTCAAAATCATATGGGGCTTCCTGGTGGTGCATATTCGTTTTGTAGGGCAAAGGGCTTGGTTTCCTTTTGCAACTTGAGCTTGTATAATACATTAAAAATTCAAATTTTACTCCACAATGACCCACAGGGCCCCTTCCTTACCAACTGCCTCAAACTGGGTGTCTCCTAAACAGTATGAATGTTTTAGATTGTTATGTCCAAGATGTAGGACTTCTAATGGTATTTTGGGAAAGGGATCAGAATGCCAAATATTGTCTCCTAAATATTGCTTTTGCCAAAAATTTTGTCTCTTAGATATTGATTCATCTGAAAAAGGATCCACACTTTTTTATTAAAGCTAGAGATTAATTTTTGTAAATTGTTATGTCAAAGGACCCTTATGCATAGACAAAAATTTGAATAAAGCTTCATTTGCCTAAAAAGTTCAAAAGCTATTTTTCTGATCAGACTTCTAGCCTCTGTTACATTTTTAGCCCAGTTGCTCAACTTTGAATGTTTTTGACTATTCCAGACTGAAATGTTTACTTTGCACAAAAATGGTGTCTTAAATTTTGTCTCTCCAATCAGCTTGAAAATCACATTCATAAATTTCTTGGCCAGGTGCTCCTATGCAAAAAACATATCTGAAAGTAATTTGGCTGTATTGGTTGGCCCATTTTTTTTGTCCAATTGATTTGCAGCTTACTTGGCCACACAAGTCTAAAAGCTAAAAACTATTTTGAAAGAAATCGGTTGCATTAGTGCCTGCAACCCCAAAACGGACCTATTATTGGTTTTTGCCAATTAATGTGAAACTTTGAAAGTAAATGGACTGGGGCAATTAGAACTTAGCAAGGCTAATGAATTTTGAAGAAAAATCCTGATTTGCTTTTAAGTTTCTGGCCATATAGATATCTCAAACAAACAACATTTCAGGGCCAGCGAATCTCAATCAAGACAAAAAGTTAAGGAAAAAATCTGGTTGGTTTGATTTGTGATGCCTCTTTTTTCAAGACAGCAAAGCAGAATCCTTTAATAAATGAACTTGGCATACATCTATTTGAAATAAGAAATAACTATAACTAAAAATGAAATATTATTTTTCTGTAAGTCAGGGCTGGTAAATTCATCCTTCCAAATTTTTCTGTATACTTAAGTCTTTCTACTTAATTATCTGAGAAATTTTACTGCATATGCTTTGACAGATTCTATAGATGTCATATTTATCTCAAATTTAGGGAGTGAGCAATAACTCCCTAAATATTATTTAAGAGCCTGACAACAGCCTTATATAATCCTCTGTCTGATTTTGAATTTTAAGTAACATTGGAGATTCTAATTATGTCTGAGAACCTTCTGGCTTTTCAACTTTATTCAAAATGAGAAAATAAACTGAAGACCAAAGTAAACAATGATAACCAATTTTTTGTTATCTTCAACACTATTTAAAGGCACTTGCAAATTGTTAGAATTGGTGATGTTATGTGAATTTGGATTTTTCATATTGAATCCAGATCTCAATATTCCCAAGCCAATACTGAAAGAGAATTTTGTGGAAGGGATTTATATATAGAATGTTGTGGCAAGGCATTTCAGTCTATAGTCTGTAGCCTCTTGAAGATGTCTATCACTAAGGTAATTAGCTCTAATTGATAGACTTATTCTTTCTATAACAAACAAAAGCCCATACACTAGTTCTAATATTGATCTTCTGAATTACTTCATGTTCATATCTTTGATTCTTTTTCAACCAGGTGCCACATCAAGCAGCAGATGTTTATCCAGAAGAACCAACCATCACACAATTATTTTTAAAAAGCAAAGGAACATTAAAGCACTCTCATTTATGCTTAAAAAGCAGGCCTTAAAAATCAACTAAGTTGACTTAGGTCAACTAAAATCAACTTTTAGGTCAAAGCAAAATTTTGTTGCACAAGCATGGTCGTTAGATTGCATTCAAGACAAATTGTCATTTCTTGGAGGCTTAGGATGCCCAAACTATCGAAAAATTTGAAAAAAAGTTTTAATGTTCATTTAAAGAAATGAAATGAATACAGACCCAATCCAGCACCCTGATGGTCCCCACCAGATACGTAAGAATATTATGTTCATCTGCTTTAAAATTCCAATTTATCTTCTATATGATCAAAATTTCATGTTCTAAAACTCTACAGGTGCTTAGTAATCAAGACTACTGAAAGCTTTTGTTACATTTGGAACAGTAGCCTGAATATAGTTGGTTAAGTTAAATTTATTAATAAAAACAGAATTTAACAAAATACATATATATATATATATATATATATATATATATATATATATATATATATATATATATATATATATATATATATATATATATATATATATATATATATATATATATATATATATATATATATATATATATATATATATATATATATATATTTATATATATTTATATATATATATATATATAATCCATAAAAAAACAAAGTCATCCAACTAAATCTTTTAGGCTGCCCAAGAACTTGCAAAGGCAAGTTGTCTTAGGGGCATGCCAGGAATAGAAGAAAAAAAGAGGAAATCTATATATATATATATATATATATATATATATATATATATATATATATATATATATATATATATATATATATATATATATATATATATATATATATATATATATATATAATTTAATATATGTGCATAAAAAAAATTCCTTGCTGAGCTATTACTGGATTCACCACAACAACCAAAAAAAAAGAAAAAGAAAAAACTATCCAAATAATCTACTATACTCCTTCACACACCTCAAACAACAAATAAAAGAAGAAGAAATAGAAAATTGCATAGAACGAAAGCATGAAAAAAAATGTCATCAGAAATTTAATCCTTATTCACTTGATGAAATCAGATTGGGCATCAAATTGACGATTGACTTCCACAATATGCTACAAAAAAATAGTAACTTACTCATGTTAACAAATATGCATTAAATATGACCAGTGAACATCTTAACAAGATGGATTTGTGTGAAGCCTGTTGCAACTAAAGCAGGTGAGATATGAGTCTGTTACAAAATAAAGAGATAACAAAACTAAACATTGCAATAAATGATTACTCTATTGAATAAAAATAAAAGTACTGAAAACAATTATGGCAGTAACAAGATATGAAAGAAAAAACTTTGGCTAAGGATCAGGTACTTTGCAATTGACTAAATATGACCTCAATCCATACAACAAAAGAATACTGTTTTTACTTCCTTAGTACAGTGTATAAAGCAAGAGAGGATGTAATGAAAAAAAAAATCTGCAAATGAGGATACTGACAAAAATGAAAAACTATATATTTCACTCCATTTTGTGTACTTCACTCCATTAATGATCAACAAACAGAGGGAGTAGGAAAAGTCCCCAAATATCATATAAAATTATCGCTCCGTTGATTCATTATGAGTGTCAAATCGACCTGTATTAACACAAGCCAAGTTATGTTCAAAATGGGGCACAACTTTATTAGCAGTACTAGATCACAGATAATAATTTTGTGGTGGGGTGAGTTTAAGGATAGGGTTAGTTCATAGATATTTTGCATGTGTGAAGTGTGCGGTATTTCTCTCGGGAAATACCATCTTATCTGTCCCCAGTGGGGATGTGATCAAGCCTCCACAAGGACAAGACCTTAGGTAGAGTGGTAGACAGAGTTCATATCTACTCAAGATGTTGCTAAAACTACTTTAATGAACAAATAAACAATATACAATGCTAGTGCACACTCGTGACCAGTCTTCTGGAAGCTGTAGAGAACCCGAGCTATAGTTAACGTGCACCGGCTGGCACAGTTGATTTGGAGGTGGCTGCTATGCGCTCTAAGCTTGCTGTCTATATTTGGCTAGTGGGGGTTACTGGAACCCTCTGACGACAGTTGATGTAGAGGTTATTGTTAAACTCTCCCAGAATACTGCATATGATAGAAAAGTGGATGTTGATCAAACTCTCCAATGGTGTTCCCCTAACCACTTGTTGTCACTAATGGTTCCAAAGCTGAACTGTCCACAACTTGTGTCTTATGCCCCCAATTCTCTTCCAGGTCCCTAGTATAGGCATTCCGGTTCCGTGACCCCCAAAGTAGCCTCTCATTGGCTGGCGGGTTTGGGCATGGTCAACCTTTACCTTGAAGAGAAACGAAGGCTGAAACAGGCACTAAAACAATTCATACAACAAAGTAATAAAACACCAAATACGAGAAATCATATAGAGTATGAAATCATAATCATAAATATGAGAAATCATGTAGGCCCAGCTATAATCTTTACGTTTGCAACAATCTTTACACATGTTTGCCATTTGGACAGTTAAGATGCAGAATTGGAGGGAAAATTTTAGAGACCCAAGCTTCAAAACCGAATTCACGTAATTTTGTCTTTTTTGCCAGGAGATTCTTTGGCGTTTTTCGAACTTCAGGGGGAGTTTCTTCACTAATGTACACATGGGGAAATGACGTGAGTGTTTTGCCTCTTAGTTTATTTGCGTTCTTCAATAAATTCGCTTTCATCTCCTTATCTTCTACCTGAACTTTGTTGAAGGTTCAAGTTCAAGGCAAGTTGCAGCAAGTTCAAGGCCTGAAGATTAAACAGTTGCAAAGGTTTCTTTTGCAGCAGATATCATTTCAAATGGGACATTCCACAATATGAGATTTTTATCAAGTTTTTCGAATTCAAGCTTAGCTAATCTATTGCTAGTGATATTAATTTCAGTCCCCTGATTCACAACCTCATCAGTGAGAACTTTTATTTGGCTCTTTAATACATCTTTTTCAAGAGTACCCAAGCGGGTATCATTATTTGACAACGATTGCTGAAAATAACTTCGAATATTCTCTAACTTAGCCACTCGATCCTCCAGAGACCTTAAGTTTATTTTCAAGTGAGTCTAATTTTTTTCTTTTGTCACTTACAAGCCTAATCATAGTTTTGATGCTATCAGCTAAATTTGTCAACGATATATTTGAGATTGAGGCTGTACTAATACCTGATGCGTCAAATATTTTTTTGAATTCCCACCTTTATCCTCATCATGCATTGATCGTTTTTTCCGCCCCATCGTTAATACTTAATAAATACCATGAAATTCAATTCACAGTAACAGCCCGAAGTTTATCAATAATGACTGATATAGTAATAAATTGGCTCTAGTAATATACCATTAGTATCCTTACTTAAGCAGATAAACCAATAATTGTCTCTTAGTAATATACCATTAGTATTCTTACTTGAACAGGTAAATCAGTATCCAAATAAACATTATCAGTGAGCATCTATATCCAATACACTTCAAATTGATAACCGTGAATAATGGACGCGTACCAGGAAACGAGGTGTTACTTGGTCAAAGTCATGATTACTACTGTAGGCTCATTATGGGCTATTATATTTTCTTAGCTCTGTATTTTATGCCAAGAATTTTTTGGGAAAGCCTAAGTTTTTTTTTTTTTACTTTAATCCAAAATCTAAGATTTATTAAATTCAGTTACAGCTGAGGCTATGAAGGTAGTCCCCAGCCTGAATTAATCAGGGATATATTACTGTTGATGGCTTTTCAAAAATCTAATTTGATGGTAATATGCCAGTGGACTTTTTAAATACTCTTCTTAAACCTCAAAGAAATCAGGATGCACATAAAAACTCCTATGTTAAAATTTATATGGCTATTTCCTTTTTTGGTCAACGGCAGTGATTGAAAATCTCAATCTGTTTGTAAAAG
The DNA here is from genome assembly GCF_032884065.1 of Artemia franciscana. Classification (NCBI taxonomy): domain Eukaryota; kingdom Metazoa; phylum Arthropoda; class Branchiopoda; order Anostraca; family Artemiidae; genus Artemia; species Artemia franciscana. The sequence goes on from NC_088868.1 coordinate 18,221,162, forward strand.
CTTTATAGACATGCCAGTACTGTAAATTTGATCTCATGAGAAGCCATCAGTAGTTAGTTTGTTATAAAGATAAGAAGGGGAACTTCAAAATGCCATCATAGGACCTAATTTTGGCTATAGATCGTTTCCTGAAAGTGCATTGGGGTCGAATGGTGCAAAAAGTACATTCTCAGACCCAAATTTTCCTAGTTGTGGGCCAGTATCAGGGAAGGTGGTTATACCTCCCCTACCCTTGCATGGAAGCATAATTTTACCCTTATAATTTTCTGCCATGTTAAAAGAAAATTTCTGTTAACTGTACAAGAAGGAAGGAAAACAAATTTCAGATATAAAAACGGTGATAGAATAATTTCTTTTAATGTTATTATAGAGGTATCAACCATGGCCTCGCCAACCAATTCTGATGATTCAAATCCAAATTATGAAAGAATAGAAGACATTGAGACATCTCCAGAGCCAAGAGTTCCTGATCAACCATTATCTCAGCTAAAAAGTTTCAACAATCCAAAGTGGATAAATTTTGATACTGCATCAGGCATTGAAATGAGTGCTGTCAATTCTGGTGTTGTATCTTCTGGTGAGTTAATTCACTAATACCTCAATTCAATTCAAGTTTTTTCTTCAACTTTAGCTAAAACTAAGAGTATATCTAGATGAACAAAAACTGTGCCAAAAATCAGCCATGGGAGACACTCATGATGCTACACTGCCTATGTCTAGAGAGATTAGGATGGCATGGGAATATCAAATTCTTTCCTTATTGTATTTTGAAGCCATACCAAATACAACAGAAGTAATAAGATTATAACCAGGACAATTTTTACAAGCTTTTGAAAACTATTGTCACACAAAAAAAGAGAAGAAACTTAACAAATCAGAAAGGTCCACTCCATCCTCCCCATTGTGTTGAATGATCACTGTTACCAATGAGAATATTGACTGCTTTTTGAGCGCAGTATGTGCTTCTCATAGTAGAAAGAAGCTCAAGTTGATGAGTGTTATATTCAAGGCCAACAAGCTAATCCGTTTGTCCAAAAGCCTAATAAAAAAAATGTCCAGAGGAAATGAAAGGAAATGTCTAATTTGATACTTGAGTATCTTAAGACAAAGAGATTCCTTTAATTCTCAACAGCGCACCTCTCTTCTTTCTGTTGCTTGTTTACTGTTCGCTGTTAAATTATTAATAAGAAAAAGTTGTGCTATTGAAAATTCATTGAATATATACAATATACAGTATATATTTTGGAATTAAGGTGGGGGTGGAGGGTAAAATGAAGCAGTTCGCATTTAAAAATAATATGAGTAAGTATTGTAAAATGTTTTGGAGTAGTTCCCGGAATTGGAAAGTTTTTCCCACAGTAAGGAATTGGGTGTCACCTTAGAGTCTGTTTAAGAACTTTAAATCTGATTTGTGAGTGAAACAATATATTTAGAAATAGCATAAACACAGGCACTGTTCAGTTTTTTCACCTTGTTCCTACATGCCCCATCCATCTTTCAAAATGTCACTGGAAGTTCCGACCATCCACTGATTAAAGAAAAGGCCCAATAGCTGTGACTGAAAAGCCCATAGCCAAAATAAAGAAAAATAAGGAGCTAGTATTGCTATCTACAATTGCTGTTTATTCTAGATATTTTGGCTACTGTATGGTGTGTTTTAGTCCTCTTCTCATAATTTTGTTAGGTATGATTAGAACGACAATGAAAAAGCCATTATCATGAAGTATTTTAATTATATTAATATGCTGAAACCAAATTTTAATTTGAAAATCAAAATGAATGCTCTTTATTACCATAATAGCATAGAGGTAACAACAGACGACCACGACAAGAAAATATACCACAAACAAATGAAATAAATATAAAAATAAATTATCGAAACTTTACACAACATTTTCAAAAAATTCATTATTGCAGCACTTCATGAAGTACAGAACACAAGGATGATAGATACCGTTTTATATCTTTCGGGGTGGGGGACAAATGAGTTGGCATGATCAACCAAGGACTCGTCTATTTGCTTCTGGCCAACTGGTTTATGGTTGTCACGAACCCGATAAAATTTTGCGATGGGCATTAGAGTTTATTGATTTTTTTTTTCTGAGACGTATCGTAAGATGGAACTCAATGTTACTCATTAAAAGTACCATAAAAATACTATACTTGAAAGTCTTCTCAAGTTGATAGTGACAACAATTACAGTACCTTTAATAAGACAAGCTTTCGCTCATTTTGAATTTATTGTAATTAAAGAATAACTTAAGTATTATGAAGAATATACAAATTTGATGTGTTCTTAGCATTTACTGTAAGTCAAGATCTTATATGCTTCTTAAAACTACAATCTAGATCTGTCATGCATGGCTAAATAGTTTCTGTTGACTGGACCTTATGCTTGAAAATTCGTATTTTTACCTCTTGTATTATGGCAATTTTTTCACGTTTAGATTCATACACCGTAGAAGAAGCCATTAATTCATTCGGTTTTGGAAAATACCAAGTTCGCCTGGCTCTTATAACTGGCTTATGCTGGATGTTTGATTCAATCGAAGTAACAATTTTAGCCATTTTAAGTCCCACGTTACATTGCTCATGGAAGCTACCACATTGGAAACAAGCTATATTTACTTCGGTAAGTATTTTGGATTATTTTTCTTTTTCTAACTGGAATGTTTGAATTTCGAAGTCTTAAGATTGAAGTTGATATTTTTATGAAAAATTTATCACAACTTTTTTGTTTTTTTGATTCTGGGTCTCTCAGGCTCAAATTCAATTCTGATTCCCTCAGATTTATATGATCATCTTTAAACTTGTCTTAGAAGTGTCAAAGCTCAATTTAGTTTTCTTCCAGAATTTTTGAATGTGCAAATATATACTTGAAGGTACAATATAGATATACAGTGCATTTCCAGGACCAGAACTTCTGGTCCTGGTTGCATAGTTATTACGGCTCCTGAAACGCTACGGCAGTCCCTTTTTTCTACTCCGGAGTAGATGATAACTTGCAATTTCTCGGTGTTGGCTTCGTTGTGAACTAAAGAACCAGAAACCCTCTCCTGGAATAGGAGCCAGTCTCCCCAATACTTACCAGAATATAACTAAACGGAAGCCCCGCAAATTTGTCCATAGTTTCTACTTATGCCCTACTTATGACACAGCTGATGCAACCAAGGATGATTTCTATGGCAAACTGTTGCAGCTATCTTGTTTTGTTTGCCGTACGTCAGTACTTTATTGTTGCTGGGGACTTCAGCGTAAGAGATGGTTCTGACCAGATTACAAGACAAGTCCTGGGAAAATTTGGACAAGGTCACAGATGTGGAAATCGGCAAAGGTTGGAAAACCACGCCTTCGTGAATCGCACTTTTATCACAAGTGGCAAGCTGTTGCAGCTGTCTTGTTTTGTTACCATACGTGAGTACTTTATTATTGCTGGGGACTTCAGCGTAAGAGATGGTTCTGACCAGATTACAAGACAAGTCCTAGGAAAATTTGGACAAGGTCACAGATGTGGAAATCGGCAAAGGTTAGAAAACTACGCCTTCATGAATCGCACTTTTATCACCAGTACCATGTTTTAGCACAAACCTTGCCAAATTTTAGCTTGGCATTCCAATGGCGGTGTCGCTCTTGCCCTAATTGACTTTATTCTAATGCGCCAGCGCTGGAGAAGCTCTAAGTAGGACTCGTGTTCTTTTAATAGTACGGACACAGGCTCGCAGTCTGAGTCTGACCACAGGCTTTTTGTTGCAAAAATCTGCCTACGTCTTGCAGTCCAGAGAAAGAATAACCCCAGTTTCGCTTCGACATTGGTAAGGTGCGACAAAGAAGTTTCTACAGGGTCTCAACTTGGAACTGACTAACCAATTAGACACAATCAGTTCATAGGATAATCTACATCCCTATAAGAGATGGGATACACTCAAAACAGCGATTACAGAGACTGCCGCTGAGATCCTAGGCTGAGCAAAAGTCAAACGACAGTATGATTTCCAGGCAAAATGGAACCACCCCTTGGCTTAAACATTTCTACAGTTCTTGATTGTGTATTTTTCCATGTTGTGTTTCAAATTTCTCTCCGTTTTTCTTCTCTTTTTTCTTTTTTTGTCATTGTACTCCGTTTTGTTCCATGTGAAAAATACGGGTAATAAATATTTTACTTACTTACTTACTGGATTACTACTAGAATTCTGCCAAAAGCCGGTGACCGAAGACAAAAGATGGGAGGGCCCTAAAGAAGAAAACGAAATAGCTGTACAGACAGGTAATATGCTCTGTCCGTCTGGACCACCGTCAAATGTGAAGATGCTGCCTTGTCGTTAGAGAAAAAAAAGCAGCATACACAGATGATACCCGCAAGCTTTAGTGAATTCTCAAAGAATCAGATGGTAAGAAAGTAGCTATCACAAAGCTAATCAAAGACAGAAGAGGAACCCAAAAGTTGAAAGTGTGGAAATTCGATTGAGATTTACCACTGACTTTCAAAGTTCAAGCGCTAGCAGGTTTCTAAGCTTCATATTTCAGGGAATTCCGAACATATTTTGGATTTATGATAATAATAAAGCGGCAAAAGTTTTCACGATTTCAAACTTTAAATATTTTCCTTCCAATTTAATTAGCAAGATCTGCATCGCCCAATACCCAAGAGAAGAGATTGTAAAGTGTGTTATAAGTGGGCTCAATAGGTTCTAGCTCTTTTGCGAAAGTTGGCCAATCTCTTGTTTTTTGGGCTAAATTATATACTTAAACCCTTTTGATTCGATTTTTTTTTGTATTCAGGCTCCCTCGGGCCAAACTGCATACCCTCAAAGTTTCAAGTCGATTTGGTGGAAAACTACCTGTTGTGTACTGACACCCTTTTGAAAAAAATTGTTATGCGTCGGCCAAGGCTACCATGTTTGTTATTTATACCTTGTGGAATGTCAAACGCTTATTTTGTGCACCATTCCGCAAAGATGGCTGGTACTTTCAGGTCCGTGTGGCCAAGGGTACGGGCCTTGTAAGTTTCAAGCCGCTCGGATCTTTGTTTTTTTTTGTTTTTGTTTTTAATCAAAGATATTTGAAGTCCTGGAACGCCTTTTCGTCCGATCGAGAAGCCCAGAGAGGGTATCACAATGCTCAAAAATATTTTAAGTCTGGTAATTCCTTTCGGCCTGGGCCGATTTAATATATTCAAGTTCGGTAACTTCTTTTGGTCTTCGTAGATCGAATATATGTTACTGCTGGTAACACCTGTAGGTCTGGATGGTCGAAATGTTCTAGATCTGGTAACTATTCGAACATCATCGAAGTTGGCTAAGTCTTTTGGTCAGAGCCGTCCAAAAATATTCTAGGTTCGGCAACTGCTTTATGTCTGGGCTGAAATAAAACACTCCAAATTTAGTAATTCATTTTGGTTTAGACTATTAGTTTCCTTTTCTGTAAGTTTCAGGCCGCTTGGAAAGTACAAGTTTGTCCGTTTATTTAGGCGGTTTTTTTTACGGTTCCCTGAGACCAAGCAACTTCAATATAAAAAATTCATGCATGGCGATGGTTCAAGCAAGGTGCAATATGTCCACATTGTCTGCTAAAGCCTATATATAAAAATTGACAGGTTGCAAAATATAAGGTTGTTATTCCAGGGACTGTGCTGGTCAAGTCGTTTTAAGCGGAATATTCATTGGAGAATTCCTGTCTACTTTGAGGGAAATCATTATCTCTTGATTATAATCCAATGGTATCAGGGGTATTCGGGGGTACAATGGGTGTTACAGTGGGAACACTGATGCAGTTTGCACCTCGACTCTTACGTATTTAAATTCATTACAAGATGTATTTTTTTTTTAATGTGCAACATGCCCACCTTTTTGTTAAAATGTGTCTGTGAAGAATGGGCAAATTCTATAATTTCAGTTCCTTGAACTTCAGCCTTTGGGAATATTCTTCCCTGTGGATTAGGACAATTTTGACGTGTGATTATTCTGAGTGAAATTGCTCTCTAAAATTTTTAACCCACTACTACGGGTGTCAGGGGTGCACGGGGTAAAAAAGGATATGGTAGGTGCTGCTGTTTGCCATCCAATCACTTTGGGGCATCAAAAAGGACTAAAGATTTTCAATTTCAAATAGAATGGGCACCCTTTCAGGTTATATATTTATTACTTCTATACGAAGGACTGACATACTTGACTTGACGCTCTTGCTCGGCAGAATTGCCAGCGTAAAGCTAGCCTCATCACGAAGGGGGCGGGAAAAAATGAAGAATTATACATGGGAAAGAAATTGGTCTCTAACAGTTCTGCATTGATTGTGAAAATGATTAAAACCAAAAGTCACAAAAATGTTTGCCATTGAAGCCAAAAATTGAACTAGTTTGACCAAGAAACCAATTTCCTGAAGTTTCATAGTAAAACGTTCCGAAGATATCTTTCATTCTTAATACACCAACAGTTCCCAAATCATTTTTCTGCCGAATGATATATAGTCTATATTAAAGCAAATTCAACAATGAGTCGTCTTTATAATTTTTTTCTAATTGACTTCATCGATTTGACTTTTGAACAATCCATCCGTGGCTATCAAAGGCTAATTCAAATTATACTATTTCTAAAACTTTGACATTAGAGCAGTATCCTAACAGTGATTTTTCTTTCAGCTTGTGTTTTTCGGCATGCTAGTTAGTACTCCGTTTTGGAGCCTTGTTGAGAGCAGATTTGGAAAGAAAGTGGTAAGTCCTTGCTAATTTTATGTTAATTAATTTTCTTTTTGTGTTCCTTGCTCATCTTCTGTGGATTATTAAAAGTTGTGAACTTTTTTTTTTATAATTAATCTTAATTAATACAAAAAAATTTCCCAGAGACTGCTTAATTTTTCGCGATACAGAGGAGAAATTCTTGGCTACAGAAAGCTTATGGGGACACCTTCCAGAAACAGAACGAAGAAAGTCGAAAAACTACAAAGGAAAAATTTTGTGTGAGATTACGAGGAATGTAATATAAAAAGGCAAGATGCGCTGCTGTTTATCATGCTGCATTATGGCGTTTAATGTTTTTGTAGAATTTATTGTGGAATTCAAGTTTTTTGTAGAATTTGAAATTTAATTTGTTTTAAACATAAATTAACATTAAAGAAATCGACAGACAAAGTCTAAGCGCGAATAGTCACGTACCTGTTTCCTAGACAAAGTAAGTTGACACATTAAACTCGGGGTTGAAATACTAAAACCTTAAATGAAGCGTCCAATTAATTGCTTATAATAGAAAAGAAACATCTTCAGAAATTCGAATTTTCCGAGAAACAAAAACTTCCCTCTTTTAAATAAATCTCCTTTATGTAAATTCAGATTAACTATTTCTTTATTAAGCCTATGTAAGCAAAACTGTAAGAAACTAGCTTAAATAAAAAACTGACAACTGAAAATGAACAGATATTGAAATAAATGTTAAAATCTAAGCATAAATGAACAGAAATTGCAATAATATATTATAATTACATATCACAATTGATCACACAAAGGTAAAATCTTCCGGCTCTTTCTTTATAAGATCCTAGTAGAGAATGAACTAGGTTGTCGTGGTCCACAAAACAAAAATATTGAGAAAATTTTTTCTTAGTTCTGTGCTACGTCATATGCTTAAGGTATAGTGCGATTTTTCTTTCTTTTTTTTTTTTTTTTTAGAGTAAAATACTTAAAGCTTCAAAACCGAGGTTTTCCACTATAGTACTTAAGCAAACATGAAAACCTCCGACAGTGTTTTCACATCTAACTATATCTGGAATAAAGTTTTTAGTGCTTCTGCCTTCAAATTTTTTTTTTTTTATATTGGTTTCTCACCTTAATTTAGTGAAGACTTAATTTAGGTAGGGTTGCTCTGATTCATAAAGGATGGACACCCTCCGATCAATTTTGTTTCTTTAATAAGGCCACTAAAGCTCTTTCGATAAAGTGAGCACTCACTCAAATTTCTAAGATCATCTATTCTGTAGAATGAGGCCACATTGCTCTTTACTAAGCCTTTATTATTGCATAGCTATGAATAAAATATATATCTTACAAGAACAAAATCAATTTTGTGTAGGGGGTAAGGGTAATTTAAATCACCCTGAGGTATTAAAATTAATACCTTTATTGTAAAATTCACCTACCTCTCTGGCAAGTATCCTGTGGTTTTCAATATCTCATAGTTTTATAGGGAATAGTAGACTTTTTCTCTTGATCATTAATACTGGTCGAGAGAGATCTTTTATCGTAGTTTGCCTCAACTTACAATTACATATTTATTTCTTTATGAGATGGTTTAGAATGTGTTGAGTGTCTACCAATATGCCCAAGATTTCTTCCTTGTATTAAGTTTGTTTATTTAATTTATTTATTAGTAAAGTAGCGATAAGAATAATGCTTTTTGCTTTATTTATAAGTCGGGCTCATTTTTTTTTAGAGATATATGTAGCTTCTTTGTCGTTCATTAATGTCTTCTTTTTGTTTAGAGAAAGACATTTAAACTGCAAGGTCGTTATTTTATATTATAGTATTGCAGCAAATGTGAAACCCTCCCACACAATTCTCACATCCAACTGTACCAAACATGAAGGTACTAGTGCTTCTGCCTTCAAGTTGTCTATTAATTTTAGGTTCTCACGCTTTCCTCCGTATTTCTTGCTGTTTATGCCTTTTTGAGCTCATTTGCTCCAACATTTTTCTGGCTCATTTTTCTCCGTATGCTCGTCGGATTCTGTATTGGAAGTGTTCCACAGTCGTAAGTTATCAAGATTTTTTTTAGTGAAATATCTTCTTTCAAAATATTTTTCTTTTTTGTCTGGAATTAAAGAAAAAAGTGCTATGCTATTTAAGAAATCTATTCAAATAAGTAGTAATTATCCGTAATATTCAGCTTTGAAAACAGTTGGCTGAAGTTATAGAGTAGGTTCCTGAAGCAAGTAGTTTTACTGTATAGTTGGATTCAGTAGCTTTCTGATCATCTCAAAACAGTATGTGCTACTTTTTTTGCCTTTCATCCGACAGACTCTGCTGTTTTTATTGAAATAAAAGTGTTTTGCTTTACCTAGATGCACATAAAGAGTCACTTGTGAGATTATAATAGAGATTATTATTTGACCTTTTCCTAATTTTTTTTCTGTTTACAATTAAGGTTTAGTTGTGTTTATATTTTTTTCAGTTCTTTTTGGGGTGTAAAATTTCATTGGCATTTTTCGCCATGAATGAAGTGTTTCGAGGTTTTGGGCTTTACCCCGATTGTTCGCTCTCATAGGTGATAATTTGTCTTAGCAAACTTGATCACAGTCCAACATGCAAGGTTTTAAACATTTATAGACTCTCCAGAACCCTTGTTAGAATTTAGTATTGGACTTCAACCCAAATCTGAATTTTGCAATTTATCTTCCCCTCAAACCTGCCACCAAAGTTGAAACCTAGGCCCGTTCCTGCTATTGCCTTAAGAATTTTATTTATTATCTGAATATTGGCTTTTAAAACATTACTTGATCTAGCAAACCTATGTGTATGGTCTATAGTTTGTGTTTTTGTATGTTTATGCTAGCCGGTAAAACACCAATAAATGAATGATATAGATGTTGGAAAAATTTCAGTATTAATATTTTGAAAACTAAGCTAAGGTAGCTTCGTTTATAGTTTTTGTTGCTGCTATGCATGCTATGGATCTGAAGAAAGCAAATATTCGGAGTTCCTTTTGGTGCCTGAACGCAAATGATTAAAGTAGTGATTAACAGAAAGTCAACTAACTGCGGCAACTTTCGACGAGTAAATATTCTTTTGCTTGTGACCAATTGGAAGTGTGGTTTAAATAGCATTAACTTTTGGGCATTAAAACATATTCAGTGGGAAAAGGATAATATTCCATACTTTAAAATGTATGGTTAAATTATTGATAACTATTTTAGCCAGAATTTTATAGGAAATGTTTATCGGCTTTAGTACAACAAGCTCATAAAAGAAATATGGTTGAGGTAATTCTGGAGGCTAAGTAAGTAATAAGTAAACTATACAAACAGTGAAAGAAAGATAGTATTTTTGATATAATCCAGACACCAACTTCAGTGATATCCGTTACTTACTTTTCCTAAAATTTTCACTTCCAAAAATGTATTTTTATGTTTCCCACACTCTTTGACTGGTTCTGCTTTGTAACTAAATTTGCTTAAAATTTGTCATATTTTGTCGTATACATTATTGATAGCATCATCTAGATTGTTGAACTTTGGAATTATTTAGTTGCCATTAATTTGAGTATTCTTTTCTATGTTGAAATATATATACCCCTATACATGCTGCTGTCAACCTCTTAAAGCTATTTGTCAAGGTCCATTTTTCTATTAGGTTTGTTCACCTTTGTTTCAAAGTCAACCGTAATTTACTACGTCGTCAATTATATATAATATTCATTGGACCCGAATCATTTCTGGAACGTCTTCATTTTGGTTTTCTGAAAAACGTGGCTCTTAAGATTCGGGCATTCTAGTGGGTATTTACATTTTAGGTTTGGGGCTTTGTTCTCTATTCTTTTTCATTCCTCTTGTGAATATATGCATCTTTTCAGAGTAACCCTTTTTGCTGAGTACCTGCCTGTAAAACATCGGAACAAATGTGTTATACTGCTAGATGTAAGTAAAATTAACTTTTTCATATTATTTTTTTATGATCGTCAAAATGATATAGTTTGTTTTTTCCAACGAGGGCTGTGTTTGGTTTGTCGTTCGAACAGGGGACTCTTTATTTTGACGGATGTCGCATGCTGTGTCTACTACACTTGATTTTTCGTGTTGCTGGTGATGTTTACCACGCATTTGTGCTATTAGGAACAAATACCAAAGGTTGCATTTTACAGTAGAGTGCAAAAATGGTGTTGCTGGGGTCATAATGAAGCTCAAAATGTGTTCAAAACTATTTGAAGTTCGTTCAAATTGTGAACGAAGTGACAAATGAACTGTTAGACGAAAACGATAATATACCCAAATGATATGCCATTCCTTGAAGGAAGCTCTTCTTAAGGTACTTTCTGGCTCAAAATATACTTACTTTCAATTGCTCGTTTTTTAGGTAACAACATTAAGTTGTATTCAGGCCAAAGCATTTGCACTCTTGAGAATTTGTGGTGCTTCTGGTGTATCTACTGGGGCCCCTTTATATATATATATATATATATATATATATATATATATATATATATATATATATATATATATATATATATATATATATATATATATATATATATTTATATATATATATATATATATATATATATATATATATATATATATATATATATATATATATATATATATATATATATGTATATATATATATATATATATATATATAATCTTTGCTTAAAGATTCTATATTAGACTAAAATAAAAATTTAAGGGATTTCATTTTAAATGCTCGAGCAAAAACACATAAAAAAATCGCACTGAAACCTTAGAAATCCTAGACTTAAATAATAATTTTTTTTATGCCCGAGAAAAAACACATTGAAAAACAAATCGTGCAGAAACCTTAGAAGTCCCATTTTCACTATCCTGCAAAATTAAAAAAATGTCAATTGTGTCCTTTGGTTTTCTACACAATAATAAGGCAGTTTTTAGCACTCTGGCTTCTTCTTTATTACTAAATTTGTGGTGTAAGGTATAATTAAATATCTAATTTTCAGCTAGTATCGAGTTTCTAGATGACTGTTGGATCTTGTTTTGAAAGGATCAACGGAGAAACTTTTAAGGATGACTTCCCCAGGAAGAGCATTCCAAACCGAAGCGCAGCGTCAAAAGAAGCTGTTCTTCAAGCACTCTGTTCTCGGCTGACCAATCTCATGATGATTGGACCAAGCTCTGTGCCGTCGTGTTTGTCTTTCGGTTGGACAATTGGCGATACAATACCAGAAAGCTCTTGAGATGGAAGTAAGATGAACTTTGCCGACGAAACTTCTGCCATGGAATCATACAAGAAACGACTCCAAGAATTAGACCAGGTGATAGAGAAAGGAAGCGAAATTGGTCTGAAAATAAATTCCAAGGAAACAAAATGCATAGCGACAACAAAGCTGGATCAACCACGCAGACCTGGAAACACCCTGTGACGAACATACTAAATTTACCTGTATAAGCTGCACACGTCAATCCAATCATAGTAGGAGGACATTCTGGCAGCAACAAAACCACTGGAATGATTGACCGCTCCTTCCTGATGTCCCGGGTGCCTCTGGAGGCAGAGTTAGATCTAAGGTCTAAGAGAGAGGTACGCGTGGATGTATATCGGAGGGCCGTATTTTTTCTTTGGAAGGGGGCATTCAAATTTGAAAATCACACAAATTGGAAATCTACATAAAAGTAGAGGTAATAATAAGGAAAGTCGTAAAACCCTTCATTTTGTTTGGGGAGGGGGCTCTGTCTTGCTTGCTTGGATTTGACTACATAGGCGTGTATATATTCAAATTATTTTATTATAAATAGATTGGCACGGAGAAGGAGCGTGCGTATTTGTGTTGGCCTCAGGCGGCTTGGTGCTGCGGTGAGTTGTTAGTAGCAGTAGTAGTTTTCTCAAATAAGATCTTTATTTGTGTTTGTATTTAAATGTATGACTCTAGATTGAAAAAAAAAAAACTCTTCAGAAGCAAAATAAAAAAAAGTAAGCTTTTGTTGGATCTAAGTAAAGGATGATTACGACATAAAAGAGCAAAAATCATCCTATATCAAAGCAACAGATTAATTTCTCAACGAGAAATGTGGGCTGGATTTAACTATCATAAATTGACCATGTGTTTCCATGACTCTTTGTGTTTAAAGAAAGGATGCTGTGTGCTCTGTTGATTTGTTGTTGTATGGTGTTGGTGTCGTCTTATCCAAGTTAATGTGCAATTTTATTCCCACCCTCTGACAGATGTGATATTTTCTACCCTTTTTAACTTCGCATCATGCATTTATTTCAGTGCTTCTGGACGCTTGGCGCCTGCGTTGAGTTGTTGCTAGCAATGGTTATCATGCCCTTGTTTGGTTGGCGCTGGCTTCTTGGAATATCAATTCTTCCTGTTCTTTTATTCGCCTGTTTTACCAGAGTAAGCATTAATAGTTTCTGTATATTACAGTTAACGTAGGATCATTAGCATTATTAAATGTTTCGCTGTAGTTTGAAGTTTGAGTCCTGACCCCCTACACTGATCTATAAAAGTTACCGACCCCTACCAGGTTAATAACCTCTGTCACCTGGATCTTTGGGTAACATTTCAAGCTTTATTTTATTCTTGAAGCACGCCAGATTAGATTATCTGTGTGATAAATGTATAAATACACATAATAACACATAGATGTTAGACCCTATACTAAACGCTAAACAGGGAAGCTTGGATATCTAAAATCATATTGAAGCAGATGCTCATTTCTTCAAATGTTAACCAAATCGATCCATGCGATACTGGGGAGGGGGGACTAACTGGATCTGACCCCATCCCTTGGATGATTTTAAAATGGGAATATAGTGACGGATAGATGACGATACGGTCTCCTATTTTGAGTTGTTTCAGTTCACCCTAACACCTTTTCACTTTCATTTGAAAAAACTTCATTTTTTAAACTTAATCCGTTTCATTTTGCCTTAAAAATGGCAAATTAATAATGAATGGAGGAATCCGAGTTATTTCAGTTTGCTCTGAGATTCCTTTTCACTTTCGTTTGAAGAAATCCAATTTTTAAACTTAATTCGTTTCATTTTGCTTTAAAAAAATTACAAAGTAATAACGAATGGAGGAATCTGAGTTATTTCAGTTCGCCCTAAGATTCCTTTTCACTTTCGTTTGAAGAAATCCGATTTTTAAACTTAATTCGTTTCTTTTTGCTTTAAAAAACGACAAAGTAGCAACGAATGCAGGGATCTTAGTTATTTCAGTTCGCTCTAAGATTCCTTTTCACTTTCGTTTGAAGAAATCCTATTTAGACTTAATTCGTTTCATTTTGCTTTAAAAAATGACAAAGTAGCAACGAATGGAGGGATCTTAGTTATTTCAGTTCGCTCTAAGATTCCTTTTCACTTTCGTTTGAAGAAATCCGATTTTTAAACTTAATTCGTTTCATTTTGCTTTAAAAAATGACAAAAAGTAGCAACGAATGGAGGGATCTTAGTTATTTCAGTTCGCTCTAAGATTCCTTTTCACTTTCGTTTGAAGAAATATGATTTTTAAACTTAATTTCGTTTCATTTTGCTTGAAAAAAATGAAAAAGCAAAAACGAATGGAGGAATCTGAGTTATTTCAGTTCGGTCTAAGATTCTTTTTCACTTTCGTTTGAAGATACCTAATATTTTAAACTTAATTCGTTTCATTTTGCCTTAAAACAATGACGAAGTAATAACGAATGGAGGAATCTGAATTATTACTATTGTGTGTGCTAGTATTGTGTGTTATTTTGTTGTTGTGTTATTAAGGTGCTTTGCGTCTTATTATGTGTACTTTTTGTTATTGCTATTGTTATTATTATACACGGTATCTTTATTGTTTTGCACGTTTTTACTATGTCCATAAATGTTTTTTCCCATGGCCCGCAGAGGCTTTTGTAGTAATTAATATCTATCTATCTATCTATCTATCTGTCTGTCTGTTGCAATATTGACGCTGAAGATCAAAATATTTCTAGTGCATGTTTCACAAATTGTGTTTTATTTTTACCGACGCTGGTCTATATTGATTTCAGGGTTTTTTAGTTACAGATCTGAGACGTATATTGCAATATAGAACCCTAAATCAAGATGCATAAAGTGCATGCTTCACAAATAGTGTTTGATTTCGCTAAAATTAAAAATTAAGGATTCCATGAGATTGTTTAATACAAACACGAGGCTGATATACCAATAAAGGAGCCCAAATAAACACAGATTAAATTCATTATTCCTGAACAGGGTTTCACCTGAACAGGGTTTCATTTTCACCTAAGTAGCTGCAGAGTCGGGCCCAAACCTCCAAGCTGATGAAAACTCAACAACACGCCTCAACATATAATACTATTATCTGACCAGTTATTTTTTTCAGTCTTGGTTAATTTACTGATAATTTTTTTGTGAGTTTAGAACTCCTAGATTTCGAGAGATGCTGACTGCAACATTATTACATAGAGCATTAGTGATTGGGAATTCTGGCTGCATGTTTCTAAATATGCGTAAAGATTAATTCCAGTCCAATATTTTAGTTCTTAAATAAATAAAGTTGAAAATTCTTTGCAAATGTCCCTTCACTTAGCTTGTGGTAAATGCAGGTCAACTAAAAGATCCACCGAAATTAAATAACAAAAAAAAATCGCTTTTGAAGAAGTTTTTAAAGAAAAGTAAAAAGAAATATTGAAACCTGAAACGAGCAGAAATAGCTCTACGAATGGCTCCTTGGGCTTTAGATGTATTTTTGTTTGTTCTTAGTTTGAGCGTGTCCGTTTTAATGTCTTTTCGTTTTAGGTTTCATTTATTTGAATATGTGTTCGACTTAAATTTGAACTATTGTATTAAACTTTCTGATCGTTTAGAATTTAATAAGAATTAATTAAAAAAACTTCTTCCACAAAATAAGTTTTTCAAATAAAAGTAAAGAACTCCATTAAACCAAAAATGATTAAAAATAAAATGAAATAATCTACCAAGCGTAAAACTACCAGAATTCAGCATCAATAAATAAATGAAACCCATAACGAACAGAAATTACAATAAATAACCGAGTCAAACTCAAAACGAGCAGAAATTAACATGAGTAGGGCTCATAACTCCTATGCCTTCCCAAGACCAGAACATAATTTCCACTTTATTGAAAAAAATACAAATGAATGCAAAGTGTGTCAGTTTAATATACACACTGATATTTATTAATCAAAATTTTAATAATATTTGATTTATTAAAGTTATAAAAATAAAACATTTAAATTTATGCACCCTTTTAAAAATCTGGGCACAAACAGTAGTGTTTGATTTAATTTCATACCTCCTCTAGTTGCTCTGAACTAGAAAACTTGATACCATTCGCAAAAAAATCTGTCTACGCTCTTTGACAGCTTGGATACACTTACATTATTTTGATTTGGTTAAATTTTAAGAGCAGACATAGTAATTGAAGTAGCCCTAATTAAGGGCTACTTCAAGTAATTGAAGACGCAAATATTGTCGTTTGGTTAGTTCAAAATCCCCCACAACAAGCCTTGTAAATTTTAATTTCACACACGAAACCGTTCCTAAGTTATTGCTGATATGCCCTTTTGACAACCTGCATACGGATGGCAGTTTGTCATCTGTACAACAGAAATTTTCAGAAGCATTTTCTGAAAATTTCACCTTCATACCCTTAGGCATCGTTATAATAGCATTCACAGCAGTAGTATAACTACTCAACTTAATGCAATTAGCCATTACTATGACATTGTCGATTTGCTCTTTTTTAACCTGTATAGTCCCAATCCCAATAGAAGTGATAACTGGAGCAATAGTAATAGTAGTATTAGAACTAGTAAATGTTGCGGTAGTAGTATTAGTAGTGTACACATATTTCCTTTTGGTCAATTGATCATCCCTTTTAAGTATTCTCTGAGAGTTTCAACTTAAAACACAAACCAGTTCTTAACTTACGCTATTTTGACAATCTAAATGCACATAGTCTCTTTTGTTAGTTCGAATTTGTCATCAATATTCTCTTAAATTTTACCTTCATAGACCTCGTCTTAATAGTACTATTATCACAGCAGTTTCGGTGGTAGTAAAAGTAGTAACAGTGTTAGTGTTGTATTAGCAGTAGTAGTAGCAGTAGTAGCAGGAGTATTATTAGCGGTAGTAGCATGTGCATATTGCCTTTTGGTCAGTTGAACATCACTTTCATAATGCCACGGAAGTTTTACCTTGACACGTAGCAGTAGTAGCAGGAGTATTATTAGCGGTAGTAGCATGTGCATATTGCCTTTTGGTCAGTTGAACATCACTTTCATGATGCCACGGAAGTTTTACCTTGACACTTCAAAAAATATTGTTGATGAACGCTTTTGACACAATTTCGACGGCCTTTTCACCTTAATACTCTAAAATTTAAAAGCTACTGCAACTGAAGTAGTAGTTAGAGTAATTTAGTAGCAGTAGTAGCATAAGGAAAAGCAGCAGTGCATTAGTATTAGTAGTGACAAGCATATATTACCTTTTTGTCAATTGATCTTCCCCTTTAAGTATTCTCCGAAAGATTCAACTTAATGCCCAAATCTGTTCTTGAGATATGCCCTTTTGACAATCTACATGCACATAGTGTGTTGTCTTTTAGTTCAAATTGCCCCTCAATATTCTGTTCAATATCCGCCATCATAGGAACAGCAGTAGCAATAATAATGTACAATTATTAGTAGTAACACTAGTAGCAGCAGTACTAATAACACGAGTAATAGTTACATTTGGCCTTTTGGTCAGCTGACATCCCACTCATGATGCTCCTGAAGTTTCCTTTTGGTATGATAAGCCGTTGCAAAATATTGCTGATACGCCGGTAATAGCAATCTGTATACACATAGTATGTTTTGATTTAGTTCAAATTTCCTCTCAACGTTACCGGAGATATTGTTTCTAATATCCTCAGCCTTAGTAGTACTCGCTACAGAAGTACTAGTTTTAGTGTTAGTAGTGGTAGTAGTAAGAGTACTTTTGGTAGTAGTTGAAGCAGCAGTAGTTGTAATAGTAGTGGTGTGCAAATATTGCCTTTTTGTTCAACTGATCACCTCCCTTATCATTTCCTGAAAATTCCAAATTAATATTCTCAGTGATTCCCTCAGGAACACCCTTTTGACAATCCCATATACACTTAACATGTTATGATGTAGTTCAAAACTCCCCTCAACATTTCCCGAAAGACTCATCTTGATGCCCTTCGTATTTATGGAAAGTAGAAGTAAAAGATGCATACATCTTCTATAACATATACTATATGTAAACAATGAACAAATTGCATAACTTGCAGCCCTTGCCCTGAGGCCTTGGAGGGGGGGCTGACATCCCCAAACACATAACTACCGAGTTTTTCAACAATGCTGAAAAAATATATGTCTTAAAACTTCGTTTGGAAGTTTGTTATGGAAAATAATGGGTGTGTGGGGGGGGGGGGGGTCTCACAAACCACTTTGACTCTTAAAAAGGACACTATAACTTCCAATGTAAAATCAAATGAGATCCATCTGAATTTAATACGACCACCCATTCCATAAGAACCTTATATGCCCCCAGGGCATAACTTAAAGCCCTTGCCCCAGTGTTCCGGGGGGACTTTCCAACCTTGGAGGCATTGTTATATGTTTTTTGGACTATTTTAAACAAAATTGTCATCGTGCAATTCTGATCATATACATTTGGTGAAAAGAGGGGGTAGTTGGGGGGGGGATTAGTTGACCTACATCACAGTTGACCCTTAAAAGGGAACTAGAACTTGCAATTTCAACCAAATGAGCCATCTCTAAAGTTTAAACAGCCATCCTTTCTATAAGAACCTCAAACGTCCCAGGGGCATAACTTACAACCCTCGCCCGTAGGCTCACCTGCGTGGTTTGTATTAACCTTAAAAGCCTTGTTATATGATCTTTGGACTATTTTGAATAATTGGCCTATCTCAAAATATCTATTGGATGCATCTTGGGGAAACACGACGTGCTTGTTTGTGTGAGGGGGGGGGGTTACCTGCGCTCTGATCACTTTGACTGATTGGGGATTACCAATCCAACGAGTCCCCTCCAAAGCATTTACGACCACCCTTTCTAAAAGAACCTTATATGTCTAGGGCATAACTTACAACCCCTGCTTTGAGGGCTGTAGGGGGGGGGGGTCTTCCTCAGAGACATAATTTCCGGACCCTTCAACTACGATGAACAAAATTCTTATCTCCAAATTTCGATAGGAGGTGTTAAGGAAAATGATGAGCGTGGGGGGGGATTGATCTCAAATCACTTTGACTCTTAATAAGGGTGCTATAAGTTCTAATTTCAAGTAAAATGA